>NC_133621.1:76109274-76259274 GCF_048593235.1 Sminthopsis crassicaudata | reverse complement strand
AAAGATATTACCTCCTCCAACTCATTTTACAAATAAAGAAACTGAGTTTAAATGACTTGATCAAAGTCATAAAGATAGTGTCTGGGATCAGATTTGATTTCTGCCTGATTCCAAATCCAGGACTTTCCATTGCAACACTTGTTGCCCTCCAAAATTATCTATAGTCAAAGGAAGAAAAAGGTAAATAGATGGTTCTAAAATGTATATTGGAATCAGGAAGTCACATTTATTAAATTAACTGGAGAACAAAATAGCAAACTACTCTACTGAAAATAGATTGAACAATAATAACAAAGTAAGTATTGGTCTTTTTTCTTCTTGTCACTTTCCCCCTAAGGCATCTTTACATAATTGCTAAACTAATATTCCTAAAACAGAGCTCTCATTACACTACTTCCTTATTTAGGAATCTTTAGGAAGAGGGGCAATTGGGGGCACAAGGTATAGCTCAAATGAAAGCTCAGGAAATTATTAGCTGTGTTAACCTGAGCAAGTAACTTAACCTCATTCATTAATCCACAAGGGAAGGAAATGGCAAACCACCCCAATGACTTTGCCAAGAAAGCCCTACAGACTCTATAGTCCAGTATGAGCCTAAAGTCAAAAAGACCTGAAATTTACATAAATTTATGCAGATTAAAGTGAATCAGGAAAATATTTTACACAGTAACAATTGTACTTAGGATGATCAATTGTGAAACAATTTTCAGCAACAATTCCAAAGGGCTTATGATGAAAAAGGTGGTTTACTTCTAGATAAATAACCGATGGAGTCTGAATTCAGTTAAAGCATATTAGTTTTTTGTTTTACTTTATTGTTTTTTTGCAACAGGTCTTCTAACATGGACATATGTTTTGTATGATTTCACATGTACTTTATCAAGGATCTTGTTTCTCAAGGAGAAAATGGGGAAGAAGGAAAAGCACAAAATTAAAATTAAAATAAAAACAAAGAATGTTCAGCTACAATTTTATGGTAATATAGAAAATGTGTTTAAAAATAAGTAGAAAAAACAGAAAAAATATACTTTCTGTGAAATAGAAACATACTAGTCTAATATTTTTAAAAGAGCAATGGTTTTACAGCCAAAAGAAACCTTACTTTGTAAAGACTTTATAGAATTTAATAGTCTTGCTTGACAATGAACCAGTCAATTAAGTCATCAGTTCCCTAATATGTAAAATTCATATGAACAATATCTTTTGTAACCTTCTCACAAGTGTATGGTAAAGAGCAACTGAAAAAGTATGTGCCCTCTATTATCATCACCTACTATAATCACTGATGAGCTAACATTCCTGTTTTCTAAGTTTAAGGCTAATTTTTCGGTGATTATTGTAAGTATGTCATCACACTTAAGATTATAACAAAACTCTATATTTTTCTAGTACCCTGCTTAGGATAGAATTAGTTGGCATCTATTTCTGTAAAGGTAGTAATGATTTATCACTGAGCAAAGAGAGAAACTGGAGTGTTAGGATTACTAGGTGAGAACTCAGGTTGTCTGGATAGTGACAAGGTGAGAATTCAGGTTGGACAATTACAAGGTGAGAACTCAGGTTGACTTGATAGAAGGAGCAAGCTCATTGGCTGAAGTGGTTCTTCCCAGAAGCCCTTGCATTATCCCACGCCCATTCTCTGGGAGAATAAAAGAGAGGACACCCAGAGATAGA
The DNA here is from genome assembly GCF_048593235.1 of Sminthopsis crassicaudata. Taxonomy (NCBI): domain Eukaryota; kingdom Metazoa; phylum Chordata; class Mammalia; order Dasyuromorphia; family Dasyuridae; genus Sminthopsis; species Sminthopsis crassicaudata. Next base: position 76,257,600 of record NC_133621.1, on the reverse strand, counting down.
AGAAGACTCTGCATTGCATCAGGCTTGACGGGGCTCTCTGCAGGAAGGGAAGTCACTTCTCTGGACAAGAGTTAACAGCAAGTGCCTGGAGACAACGGTTCACTACAGGAAGAAGAATCTGTCCAAGAGATTTGAGTTGACACAGCAGATCTCTTCCCAGAGAGCGATCCAGCAGCTTCTGGAGACAACAGCTCGCTACAAATTGGCGCCCAACGTGGGGCAAGGACTTTTGCTTATCCTGACAAGAGGAGCTAGACCAGCCCTTTGCAATTTGGCGCCCGAACAGGGAAAAGTTCTAAAAATGAACAGAGGAGGAAGTGTGAGGAAAAAAGGAAAGATCAAGATCTTTCCCTAGAGCAAGAGGATTTAAATGAGGAATTATAGTATGATTCTCTTGAAGAAGCTTCAACCCTGCCTAGAGAACAGATTATTGACAGGCCCACATCAACCCCACCTTCAGAGATGGAGGAAGAAAGAGGGGAAGAGGCAGAAACACAAACAGAATTGCCTGTGAAGAAGCCTAAGCCTATGACAAGATTAGAAAAAGCACTGGTTAAAGCTAAGAAAGGACAGGATATAAGTGATTTTATACATGCATATCCTGTGATTGAAGAGATTGACTCTGTAGGTAAAAAAAGGAGAAGATATGCACCTTTAGATTTGAATAAAATTAAGGATTTGAAAAAAGGTTGTACCCTTTATGGGGCTACATCAGCTTATGTCAAAATGTTACTAGATGGTTTGTCTTATGAAGTCCTAACCCTGAATGATTGGAAATCCATAGCAAGGACATGTCTGGAACCTGGAGAAAATTTATTATGGCTTGCGGAATTTCATGAATTATGTAAAATTCAAGTCAGATGCAATTTGGAAATAGGAGTTAACACACAATTCACTTTTGAGCACTTAGCTGGTGAAGGTCAGTATGGAGAGAATTCGGAACAGATTAATTATACCATGACAATATATGAACAAATTGCTAAGGCTGCAATAAAAGCTTGGGGTGTCCTCCATGGACAGAAAGATCGCGGAGAGGCTTTCACTAAAATACAGCAAGGTCCCAATGAACCTTTTGCAGATTTTGTGGGACGTTTGCAAACTGCTGTCAAAAGAACTATTGGAGAAAATTCAGCTACAGAAATAATGACCAGACATCTGGCTAAGGAAAATGCCAATGAGATTTGCAAAAGAATTATATGGGGATTAGACAAAGATGCTCCTTTAGAGGAGATCATAAGACGCTGTGCTACAGTGGGAACAAATGCTTTTTACACCCGGACAATGATGAATGTGGAAAGGCAGGGTCCCTCCTGGCAAGGGACTTCTAGAGAAACTCGGCGATGTTTTCAATGTGGAAAAATTGGGCATCTAAGAGCTCAGTGTAGATATGGAGATACAGTAAGACAGGGTGAGAGAAGACCTAAAACTCCATGTCCAAAATGTCACAAGGGCCTCCACTGGGCCTCCGAATGTAGATTGACCCAGGGAAATGACAGGTGAGGCCCAGCTTCAGCCCCCCAAGTGGGACATGATGGCAGCCGAGGTTATATCCAGAGAATTTTAAGACATGATCAATCAGCCAAAAGGCAATCAGATGGAAGAAAGGGATTGAAATTAGGAAAAATAGAGTTGTGTGCAGTAGAGACTACCGAGATACTCCCTGGAGAAGTGAAATCTGTTCCTGTTGAGCCTATGGATCCTTTGCCTCCAGGCACAGTAGGCTTGACCATTTCACCTTCTGAGAGTGCCTACAAAACAGTGTCCATCCATACACTGATGTGGGAGACTGGAGAACGTGTATCTAATATCCCAGTCACTAACACAGGCAGACAACGTGTGATTTATCAACCAGGAGAAGTAGTAGCATCAGGCTTATTGTTACGGACCCCTTATAAGCAACCTAGTGATAGTCGCCTAGATTTTGACTCCAATGAACAAAATCCAGGAATATATTGGACAGCAGCTGTGACAGCTGACCGACCTATGCTTACTATTTATATAAACGGAATACCATTTGAAGGATTGGTAGACACGGGTGCAGATCGTACAGTTATTAGAGGTGCCAATTGGCCCGGTCACTGGCCAAAGATTAAAGCAGACACCTATATGTCTGGGGTGGGAGGATCAATAGCAGCAGAAGTTAGTGCTAGGCCTTTGAGATGGGTATTTGAAGGAGAAACAGGAGCTTTTACTCCTTTTGTGGTTGAAAAAATCCCCATCAATCTGTGGGGAAGAGACATTTTACAGCAGATAGGATTACAAATAAGCACTTCGGCTTTTTAGGCAGGGCTGCTGTTGAAGGCCTACCTGCACTTTCACCCGTTCCTATTCAGTGGAAGACTGATTCACCAGTGTGGGTAGAACAGTGGCCCTTAAGAAGTGATAAAATTCAGGCCTTATTAGACATAGTGCAAGAACAACTTGACCAAGGACACTTGCGGCCTTCTCTAAGTCCTTGGAATTCCCCAGTATTTGTGGTGAAAAAGAAATCTGGAAAATGGAGGATGATAACTGATCTAAGAAGAGTAAATGAACAGATGGAAACTATGGGAACTCTTCAGCCTGGACTTCCATCTCCTACTCAGTTGCCAAGAGAATGGCCTCTATAGGTTATAGACATTAAGGATTGTTTCTATTCTATTCCTCTAGATAAGGAGGATATGAAAAGATTTGCTTTTTCAGTGCCTAGTGTTAATTTAGCCGAGCCTTATAAAAGATATGAATGGACAGTTTTGCCACAGGGAATGAAAAACAGCCCTACTATGTGCCAAATGTATGTTGCAGCTGCTCTTGCTCCAGTAAGAAAAGCCTTTCCAAAAGTAATATTGTTACATTATATGGATGATATTTTGGGATGTGCACCTGAGGAACAAATGTTAGAAGCATGTCTACAAAAGACCATGGAAACATTAAAGTACTACAAACTGCATATAGCTACAGTAAAAATTCAAAGACATGCTCCTTTTCAATATTTAGGATATGAAGTATATCCTAAGACACTCACAGTACAAAAGTTTTCTTTAAGAACAGAGAAGTTGAACACCTTAAATGACTTTCAAAAATTAATAGGAGATATCCAATGGATGCGTCCAGTGTTAGGCTTAACTACCAATCAACTACAACCTCTATATGACATTTTAAGGGGAGACAGTGCTTTAAATTCACCACGCCAGCTTACAAAAGAAGCACAAGAGGCTTTGAGAGAAGTTGAACTTGCTTTATCCAATGTGGTTGAAAGAGTCACTCAAAAACCCTTGGAAATATCAGTTTTTGCTACAAAAGAGGCACCCACAGCAGTCCTTCATCAAGGAGACAGAGTGATTGAGTGGGTGAACCTCCCAGCACAACCAGAACAAAGCCTTACACCTTACCCAGTGCTTGTGGCTAGGATTTTATTAAAGGCTATTAAGAGAGTAACACAATTATCTGGAATAAGTCCTGAAAAAATATACACATTCTATACTAACGCACAAATTAATGTGTGCTGTGAGACCATCCCAGAATGGCAAATTTTATTGGCCACCGCTCCAAATTTTGCACATGGATCTCCATTAAAGATTACCTGGCTACTACATAATTGGCGATGGATTTTTGAAGAAAAGGTTTCTAAGGTTCCTCTTAAAGGACCAACAATCTTTACAGACGCCTCCAAAGAAAATATTTGTGCTATATACTCTCATGATTTAACCATAAAGAGAGTAATCAGGACTCCTTTTCAATCCACTCAACAGAATGAATTACTTGCTATTATGCTAGCTCTTAATTATTACCCAGGAGACGTAAATATAATTACTGATTCAGCCTATTCAGTAGGTGTAGTACAAAGAATTGCCACAGCCCAAATAAAATTTGCAGCCTCTAATATTTATCAGCTCTTTAAGGAACTTCAAGAGCAAGTGAGAAAACATCCAGGCAAGATTTATATCTTGCATGTCCACTCACATAGTGGACTTCCAGGTCCCATTTTTGATGGAAATTCAAAGGCAGATAGCCTTCTAACCATGTTAGCCAGTAGTCCTTTATTTCAGGAAGCACAAGAATCTCATTCTAAATATCATCAGGCTGCTCGAGCTTTACGTTTACAATTTGGAATCACAAGAGAGGAAGCTAGGAGCATAGTAAAAAGCTATACAGCTTGTCTACCTTTCCATGCTCCTACACTCCCTCCAGGGAAGAATCCTCGTGGTTTGAGACCCAATGAAATCTGGCAAATGGATGTGACCCATTATAAATCTTTTTGTCGTCTATCTTTTATTCATGTCGTGGTAGACACCTTTTCAGGATTCACATTTGCAATGCCAGCAGCAAAAGAGACAGCCCAAGTGGTCACTAAATTCCTTATACAAGCTTTTGCAATTATGGGTGTGCCACAAGCAATAAAAACAGACAATGGACCTGCATATACGTCCAAACATTTTACACACTTTTGTGCACAGTATAAGATTTTACATACCACGGGCATACCCTTTAATCCTCAAGGGCAGGCAATAGTAGAGAGAAGAAACAGAGATATTAAGACACTCCTCCAAAAACAAAAGAAAGGGGGAGCCACAGGTAGCCCTAGGGAACTTCTAAATTTAGTTCTCTATACCATTAATTTTCTAATTTTTGACAAAGATGCACTGGCTCCGGCAGACAGGTTTTATAACCCACCAGAAGGGCAGTGTCCAGTGCGAGCATCTCCACTGTCCTTAGATAATCGCCAGGTGATGTGGAGAGATCCAGAAAGTGGTGAATGGAAGGGACCAGATAGGTTAACTGCCTGGGGGAGAGGGTTTGCTTGTATTTCTTCAGCAGGAGAAGGAATCAGATGGGTGCCAACGAGTCATATTCGCCTTGTCCATCAGAGAGAGACAGAAAAAGAGAAAGACCTCAAAATAAAGGAGAAGATCTAAGAAACATCTGACACTGAAAGAGCATGGATAATAAGAAGACTGTTAAAGAACTTTAAAAACCAGCAGGAATCATTGGACTTCCTCACACAAGATGAGACTAATGGACAATGGACTTATGGACATTTATAAATTTTCAATTTATGATTATTTGATTATGTTATTTGTCATATACTTCTAGCATGTATTATGTTACTATGTTACTATGTGCTTATGTAATTTATGTAATTATGTGTAATACTTCCCATATTGATGGATTTATGTTTCAAGATCATGACTGTCCTATGTTCTAAATCAAAAGAAAGGGGGAGATGTTAGGATTACTAGGTGAGAACTCAGGTTGTCTGGATAGTGACAAGGTGAGAATTCAGGTTGGACAATTACAAGATGAGAACTCAGGTTGACTTGATAGAAGGAGCAAGCTCATTGGCTGAAGTGGTTCTTCCCAGAAGCCCTTGCATTATCCCACGCCCATTCTCTGGGAGAATAAAAGAGAGGACACCCAGAGATAGAAGAAGACTCTGCATTGCATCAGGCTTGACGGGGCTCTCTGCAGGAAGGAAAGGCACTTCTCTGGACAAGAGTTAACAGCAAGTGCCTGGAGACAACGGTTCACTACAGGAAGAAGAATCTGTCCAAGAGATTTGAGTTGACACAGCAGATCTCTTCCCAGAGAGCGATCCAGCAGCTTCTGGAGACAACAGCTCGCTACACTGGAACATGGAGTTATTATGGATTTGTGACATAGTGATGTCCCCTACAACTTTCATTGGCCAAGAGATCTTTGGTTTAGCATCATTTCCAATATTATGAAAGCTAGGTAGCATAGTGAGTAAAATGCTAAAACTGAAGTCAGCAAGACATTAGTTCAAATTCAGCTCAAATACTTATTAAGCTATGCAAGTAATTTAGCCATTAGATGATTCTGTTTATTTATAAAATGAGGAAAATAAAAACATGTACCACACACAAAGTTGTTGTGAGCATAAAATCAGATAATATTTGTAAAATAAAACTTATCACTGTAAAATACTAGATATTATTTTTGTTATTAATTAAAACATTTTATTGAGTTTACTGTGTATAGAGTACTATTCTAAATTCAAGGAAGAGTAAATAATAATATTCAATTTTATTATCAGCTACTTTTATATTTATATTTTATTCCAAGTATTTTAATATTCAGTTGCACAAAATTTACTTATATTTATTGCCACAGTGATTAAGTGGCAATGCCTCTTTCCAAAGTATGATATGTTAATTTGTATAGAATTTATAGCTAAAACCAGCTTGACACCATTAACAAATTGCAGTTCAAAATATAAAAATGGATTTTATATAGTCTTGCCTATATTCAACATTTTAAATTATTACTAATACATTATCAGTTGAATCTCATAAGATCCTACTGAAAACACCTTTTTAAATAGAGAAACAGGACAAGGAGAAAAAGTCAAGAAACAAACAGAACTTCTTCAAGATTACTTGGCCTACAACAACTTGAATAAGATTTCTTAAGATTTCCTTGCCAGGATTTTCTTTATTATCAAATTGGAAACTCTTGGCAGGTTCGCTAGACATGTGTCTGGAAGGGTAAGATATGTTAAAGCCTGGAAACCAGAAAAATAATACGAATATGTGAATATTAAGGAGAGATTATATGAAGGTGAATTTTCAGTAGAACAAACAAGAACATAACATTCAAGCACTAGCTAAGAAGGATGGAAAACTGAAAAATATTAGCAACGTAATAAAATGGAAAGACCACTGGCACCAAGTTAAAATACTTTCTTTAAATCTACCTCTAAGGTTTACCACCTGCATGATACTGAATATGTGATTTAACCTTTCTTCTGTTTCCTCATCTCTTACACAAGGAAGACTGAAGTAAATCCTCCAAGATACTTTCCATTTCTCAATCTGTGGAGAAGAGTAAAAGCTGATAAAAGATAAGCTTAGTTTCACAATAAAGAAAAACTTCCAAACCATGGGATCAATGTCTTATTTTTACTGTCAGAACTATCTCATAAGAGAAAACCCAATATCTCTCACTTTGGGATAAAGTGATCATAACATTATATTAGAAAGATCAATATAATGAAAAAGTTATATTGGGAATAATGGAATGTTTTGATACTAGGTAAATTATAAACAAAAAATTACTCTATCAAAAGTAAAAACAAAAAATTACTATATATGCAACATACATTGCAATTAAAAGCCCTAAAAAGCATAAAAATAAGTGGAGTTTTCTTAAAATGAGAAATGATATCTACATAAAAGCAAGTATAGAAATTAATTTCTAGAGTATTATCTAATAATATCAGGGATAAAGCAAGGACAACCATTATCAGCATTATTATGCAATATTGTACTAGAACTGCTATCTATAGTAATCTTATGATTAAAAAAAAGAGGACGGCAGAGCCAAGATGGCGGGAGGAAACACACGACTCTGTGAACGTCCTCACTCCCTCACAACCAATTAGATAAATCAGAAATAGCACTGGACTGATAGATATCACAAGGACTGGAAGCATGACTTACCAGCTGAAGAGAATCTGGAGTTTCAACAGAAAAGGTCAGTTCCCAGGGGAGGAAGAAGAGAGGCCAGCACAGATGGCTGGGTGTTAGCATACTGCGCTGATCGAGCTGGGAAGGGCTCTGGGATCAGAGAAGCCACTGAGATAAAGGAATCTGGCACAGGTTGTTAGCTCTTCTCTGCTTATAATATAGCAGTTCAGAAGAGAAAGCTAAAATACTTTAAAAAATTCAGATAGATTAGATTTTCCAGGACCCTGGGGGTGACTCAGCAGATCTCAGCAACAGGGTGTGTGGCCTCAGCTCCCACCTGAGAATAGTTAAGAGATTGACAAGTGGGTGGATATGGCCCAAGGCAACACACACTGCCTAGCTTAGCTGGAGGGAGTGGAACTCAGCTCCAGGAAGTCCCAGAGAAGCTGAAACTTTGAACTAGGGACCATGGTTTCTGGCAGACACTTCGAGTTTGAGCACATGGGCTTTTCACATCACCTGCTACAGACATCCACTCCCCACCTGGACGCATAGGCTACGCTTTGTGCCGTATTTACTGTTCAATCTCAACCTCAGGGAAGCCACTAAAACACTGCGCCCTTGGGGGACAGCAGTGCTAGTCACCTCTGAGGCACCTCCAGGTAGGGGGTGGGGAACTCTCTCCAAGAACTCTATCTTAGCTCAGGCGCTAGAGCCACTGCATCCATCCAGGCTGGGAGAAAGCTGGTAAAGAAGTAAATAAATAATTTCCTACCCCAGGGACAGACCCCAAAAGATTTTTTAAATATGAACAAAAAAGCCAGAAAAACTATAGATTCCTTCTACACAGAAAAAGAGTGGGTATCCAACCCCGAGGAAGTTAACAACAGAGAGACAGCAGATAACAACCTAAAGGGGAATGATGCCTGCCCCCAATCACATAACTCTCTCCTTGAAGAGACTATTAAAAAATTAAGGGAGTTTGAAGAAAAATGGGGAAAGGAAAGGGAAGCTATGATAGAGAATAACAACGTCCTGAAATTGGAGTTGGAAAAAATAAAGAATTCACAGGAGATGCAGGGAAACAAAATTTGTGAATTAGAAAAGGTTAAAAAATCACAGGAAAGTAGGATTTCTGAATTGGATAAGATAAAAAAGTCTCAAGAAAATAGGGGATGAAGGAGTCCTACCAAACTCCTTTTATGACACAGACATGGTACTGATACCTAAACCTGGTAGATCGAAAACTGAGAAAGAAAATTATAGACCAATCTCCTTAATGAATATTGATGCTAAAATCTTAAATAAGATATTAGCAAAAAGACTTCAGAAAATCATCTCCAGGATAATACACTATGATCAAGTAGGATTTATCCCAGAAATGCAGGGCTGGTTTAATATTAGAAAAACTACTAATATAATTGACCATATTAATAATCAAATTAATAAAAACCATATGATCATCTCAATAGATGCAGAAAAAGCATTTGACAAAATCCAACATCCATTCCTACTAAAAACTCTTGAGAGTATAGGAATAAATGGATTATTCCTTAGAATAATCAGGAGTATATATTTAAGACCGTCAGTAAGCATAATATGCAATAGAAATAAACTGCAACCTTTCCCAGTAAGATCAGGAGTGAAACAAGGTTGCCATTATTATCACCATTACTATTCAATATAGTACTAGGAACTCTAGCCTCGGCAATAAGAGGCGAGAAAGAGATTCAAGGAATTAGAGTAGGAAATGAGGAAATTAAACTATCACTTTTTGCAGATGACATGATGGACTATTCCTCAAAATAATAAGGAGCATATATTTCAAACCATCAGTAAACATCATATGTAATGGCGATAAACTAGAATCTTTCCCTGTAAGATCAGGAGTGAAACAAGGTTGCCCACTATCACCATTACTATTCAATATAGTACTAGAAACGCTAGCCTCGGCAATAAGAGCCGAGAAAGAGATTCAAGGAATTAGAAGAGGAAATGAGGAAATCAAACTATCACTCTTTGCAAATGACATGATGGTATACTTAGAGAACCCCAAAGACTCTGCTAAAAAGCTACTAGAAATAATTCAAAATTTCAGCAAAGTGGCAGGATACAAAATAAATCCACATAAATCTTCGGCATTTTTATATATCACTAACAAAATGCAACAGCAAGAGATACAAAGAGAAATTCCATTCCAAACAAATGTTGAGAGTATAAAATATTTGGGAATCCATCTACCAAAGAAAAGTCAGGAATTATATGAGAAAAATTACAAAACACTTGCCACAAAAATAAAATCAGATTTAAATAATTGGAAAGACATTCAGTGCTCTTGGATAGGCCGAGCGAATATAATTAAGATGACAATACTCCCCAAACTAATCTATTTATTTAGTGCTATACCAATCAGACTCCCAAGAAACTATTTTAATGACCTAGAAAAAATAACAACAAAATTCATATGGAGAAGAAACACTGGGAAGTGAATGTAAATTGTTAGCACTAATATCTGTCTGCCCAGGTTGCATGTACCTTCGGATTCTAATGTTTATTGTGCAACAAGAAAATGATATTCACACACATGTATTGTATCTAGACTATATTGTAACACATGTAAAATGTATGGGATTGCCTGTCATCGGGAGGAGGTAATGGGGGGGGGGGATAATTTGGAAAAATTAATACAAGGGATAATATTATAAAATATATGTATATATATATATATATATATATATATATATATATATATATATATAATAAAAATTATTAAAAAAAAAGAAAAAAAGAAAATGAGGGAATAAGCAATGTAAATTAAAATAAAAAGAAAAGAAAACTGTCACTTTTTTTGCAGATTATGTGGTAACATATGTAAAGAACCCTAAAGAGTCAACTAAAAAAATAGTTGAAATAATTAACATCTTTAATAAATTTTTAAGATTATAAAATAAGCCCCCCTAAATCATTAACATTTCTATTTATTAACCATAAAACCAAGCAAGAAGGAGAGGTGGAGCCAAGATGGTGGAGAAGATACACGTGAATTTATAAGTTCCCTTCTTCCCTCAATACCAACTAGTTAAATCAGCCTCAAAAATAATTCTGGACTGATAAAAAACCACAGGGCCTGGAAGCACAACTTACCAGCTGAAGAGAATGTGGAATTTCAACAGAAAAGGTCAGTTTCAATGGGAGGAAAAAAAGACCAGCACAGATAGTGTTAGGTGCTAGCACACTATGCCAATCAGGCTGGGGAGAACTCTGGGATCAGAGAAGCCACTGAGATAGAGGAATCTGGCACAGGCTCTTCTCTGCTTATAAAACAGCAGATCAGAAGAGAAATCAAGCCACTTTAAAATATAAAACCAGATCCTAAATCCACTCCAATTTGGAAGTGACCTAACAACAATCCAGGGCTGCTGTGCAGACACCTTCTGCTGCCCAGGGATTTTCTTTGGGGTAGTTGAGAGCTTGAACAGTGGGGGACACAGCCCAAGGCAGCCTCTAATCCACATAGTGTGGGGCTCAGCCTGAGGCAGTGGAATTCTAGCAGCAGTGGAATTCCCAGAAAAGCGGAACTCCCAGAGAAGCAGAACCTTTGAAGTGGGGACCTCAGTTTCCAGGAAGACACTTCTGGTTTGAGCACAGGGGCTTTTCAAGTCAGCTGCTTTTCATGTCAGCTGCTAATATCCATGGTCCTATAGGAGCCATTGGCTGGGGTTTGTGACACTTGCACTGTTCAGACTTAAACCTCAGAGCAGTCACTAGGCCAAACAGCAGGAGGGTCCTTCACGGGGCATTCCTCACAGCTTCAGTGGTGCTAACCACCTCTGATGCATTTCCATGGAGGGGGGAGGGGAACTCTCTCCCAAAGCTCTCACTTAGCTCAGGCACAGGACTCGCTGCATCCATCTGGTGTGGGAGGAAGTTGGTAAACAAACTTTTTACCCCAAGGGCAAACCCCAACAGATTTTTAACACTGAGTAAGAAGCTTAAGAGAATGATTGAAATCTTCTATACAGAGAAAGAGCTGGTATGCAACCCTGAGGAAGCTAACAGCAGATAGTCTCCAGATAATACCCTAAAGGGGAATGATACCTGCCCCCCATCACATAACTCTCTCCTAGAAGAAACTATTAAAAAGTTAAGAGAATTTGAAGAAAAATGGGAAAAGGAAACAGAAACTATGATAGAGTATTACAATGTCCTGAAATTTGAGTTGGAAAAAATAAAGAATTCACAGGAAGTGCAGGGAAACAAAATTTGTGAATTAGAAAAGGTTAAAAAATCACAGGAAAGTAGAATTTGTGATTGGAAAAAGAAAATAACATACTAAAAAAAATAGTGAATTGGAAAAAAATTCAACAGAGCAAAATAATTCATTTAAAACTAAATTGGGCATATACAAAAAGAACTAAAAAATGTAAATGAAAAAAATAACTCATTAAAAATCAGGACTGAACAAATAAAAACAAATGATTCATTGAGAAACCAAGAATCAGTCAAACAAAACAAACAAACAAACAAACAAAAAATGAAAAGCTAGAGAGTAACACCAAATACTTACTGGGAAAATCTATAGACCTGGAAAATAGATCTAGGAAAGATAATCTGAGGATCATCGGACTTCCCAAAAACTATGATCAAAAAAAGAGCCTAGATTCTATTTTACAGGAAATCATCAAAGAAAACTGTCCAGAGATAATAGAAACAGAAGGGAAAACAGGCATTGAAAGAATTCATCAAACACTTTCTGAAAAAGACCCTAAAAAAAGAACTCCACGGAATATTGTGGCTAAGCTGAAGAACGACCAAACTAAGAAAAAAATATTGCAAACAACTAGGAAAAAACAATTCAAATATCAAGGTGTCACAATAAGGGTCACTCAAGATCTGGCTGCCTCCATATTAAAGGATCGAAGGGCCTGGAACCTGATATTCCTAAAGGCAAAAGAACAAGGATTGCAACCAAGAATAAACTACCCAGCTAAGTTTAGCATTTTCTTCCATAGAAGAAGATGGTCATTTAATGAAACAGAGGAATTCCATTTGTTTCTAAGAAAAAAAAAGACTTAAACAAAAAAATTTGATCTACATCCACAAGACTGAAGAGAAGCAGAAAAAGGTAAAAATAACTCTTGAGAACTGCATATCTATTGTGGGTATACAGAAATTCTGCATGGATAATTTGATTTTACTGATATAATATATATAAAAAAGCGAAGTAGTAAAGGGAAGGGGATAGTATCTTAAAAAGTGGAAGGAGAGATAAAAAGAGGGAAACTTCGTCCCAGGAAGAGGCATAGAAAAGCTACCACATCTGAGGGAATTTAGAGAGGGGGAGAAACATTGTGTGAATCTTACTCTCATCAGAGTAGGCTCAAAGAGTAAATAATTGACATATTTGTTTTTCATAGAATTCTCTTTCACCTCATTAAAAAGGGGGAAAGGAAAAGGGAAAAGGAAAAGGTAAATAAGGGAAGGGTACAAGAAAGGGGAAATGACTTAAAAGGAGGGGGGAGGGATACTAAAAAGGGAGGGCTGCACATCACAAGGGGGTCTATAAATTTAATACTGGGGAAAGGGTTCAGGGTAGTCAAGGGGGAAAAAAGCATATTCAGGGGATAATATGATGGCAGGAAATACAGAATTAGTAATTCTAACTGTAAATGTGAATGGGATGAACTATCCTATCAAACAGTGACAGATAGCAGACTGGATCAAAGGTCAGAACCCTACATTATGTTGTTTACAGGAAACACAATTAAAGCAGGGAGATACATAAAAAGTAAAGGAAAAAGGTTGGAGCAGAATCTATTATGTTTCAGGTAAAGCCAAAAAAGTAGTTCTCAGATCAAGTAAAAGCAGAAGTTGATCTAATTAAAAGATATAAGGAAGGAAACTATATCCTTCTAAAAGGTAGCACAGACAATGAAACCATATCAATAATAAACATATATGCACCAACATAACATCTAACTTCCTAAAGGAAAAGTTAAGAGAGTTGAAAGAATAAATAGACAGCAAAACTAAAATAGTAGGAGATATCAACCTTGCACTCTCATAATTAGACAAATCAAACCACAAAACAAATAAGAAAGAAATTAAAAAGGTAAATAGAACATTAGAAAAACTAGGTATGATAGACCTTTGGAGAAAACTGAATGGTGATAGAAAGGAGTATACTTTCTTCTCAGCAGTTCATGGAACCTATACAAAAATAGAGCATATATTAGGACATAAGGATCTCAAAATTAAATGTAGGAAGGCAGAAATAAGAAATGACTTCTTCTCAGATCACAAAGCAATAAAAACTATATTCAATAAGAAGTGAAGTGTAAATAGACCAAAAAGTAATTGGAAACTGAATAATCTCATCTTAAAGAATGAATGGGTGAACCAGCAAATTATAGAAACAATTAATAATTTCACCCAATATAATGGCAATGATGAGACATCATAACAAAATCTGTGGGATGCAGCTAAAGCAGTAATAAGGGGAAATTTTATATCTTTAGAGGCTTATTTGAAGAAAATAGAGGAAGAGAAAATTAACGAATTGGGCCTGCAACTTAAAAAGCTAGAAAAAGACCAAATTAAAAACCCCCAACCAAAAATAAAACTTGAAATACTAAAATTAAAAGAAGAAATAAATAATATTGAAAGTAAAAAAAAATTGAATTAATAAATGAAACCAATAATTGGTTTTATGAAAAAGCCAATAAAATAGATAAACCTTTGGTAAATCTGATCAGAAAAAGGAAAGAGGAAAATGAAAATATCAGTCTTAAAAACGAAAAAGGGGATCTTTCAACCAATGAAGAGGAAATTCGAGAAATAATAAGGAGTTACTTTGCCCAACTTCGTGCCAATAAATTTGATAATTTAAGTGAAATGGATGACTACCTCCAAAAATATAGGCTTCCTAGATTAACAGAGGAGGAGATAAATTGCTTAAATATTCCCATTTCAGAAGAAAAAATGAAATAAGCTATTAATCATCTCCCCAGGAAAAAATCCCCAAGACCAGATGGCTTTACATGTGAATTTTACCAAACATTTAAAGAACAATTAGCCCCAATGTTATATAAACTATTTGAAAAAATAGGGTATGAAGGAGTCCTACCAAACTCCTTTTATGACACAGACATGGTACTGATACCTAAACCAGGTAGATTGAAAACTGAGAAAGAAAACTATAGAATGATTTTCTTAATGAATATTGATGCTAAGATAAATAAGATATTAGCAAAAAGACTTCAGAAAATGCTCCCCAGGATAATACACTATGGTCAAGTAGGATTTATCCCAGGAATGCAGGGCTGGTTTAATATTAGGAAAACTATTAGTATAATTGACCATATTAATAATCAAATTAATAAATACCATATGATCATCTCAATAGATACAGAAAAAGCATTTGATAAAATCCAACATCCATTCCTACTAAAAATGCTTGAGAATATAGAAATAAATGTACTATTCCTTAAAATAGTCAGAAACATATATTTAAGACCAACAGCAAGCATAATATGTAATGGAGATAAACTGGAACCTTTCCCAGTAAGATCAGGAGTGAAACAAGGTTGCCTACTATCACCATTACTATTTATATTGCATTAGAAATGCTAGTAACGGCAATAAGAATCAAGAAAGAGATTAAAGGAATAAGAGTAGGCAATGAGGAAATCAAACTGTCACTCTTTGCAGATGATATGATGGGATACTTAGAGAACCCCAGAGATTTTAATAAGAAGTTATTAGAAATAATTCACAACTTTAGCAAAGTTGCTGGATGCAAAACAAATCCACATATATCCTCAGCATTTTTATACATCACCAACAAAATCCAACAGCAAGAAATACAAAGAGAAATTCCATTCAAAACAAATGTGGAGAGTATAAAAATATTTGGGAATCAATTTACCAAAGAAAAGTCAGGAATTATATGAGCAAAATTACAAAACACTTGCCACAAAAATAAAGTCAGATTTAAATAATTGGAAAGACATTCAGTGCTTGTGGATAGGCCGAGCGAATATAATAAAGATGGCATTACTCCCTAAACTAATTTATTTATTTAGTGCTATACCAATCAGACTCCCAAGAAACTATTTTAATGACCTAGAAAAAATAACAACAAAATTCATACAAAAGAATAAAAGGTCGAGAATTTCAAGGGAATTAATGAAAAAAAAAAGTCAGATGAAGGTGGTCTAGGTGGTCCTGATCTAAAGATATAATATATAGGAGCAGTCACCAAAACCATTTTATATTGGCTAAGAAATAGACCAGTCAATCAGTGGAACAGATTAGGTACAAAGGACAAAAAAGAGTACAACTATAGCAATCTAGTTTTTGACAAACCCAAAGATACCAACATTTGGGATAAAAATTCATCATTTGAAAAAAACTGTTGGGAAAACTCAAAATTAGTATAGCAGAAATTGGATATGGATCCACACTTAACACCATGTACCAAGAAAAGATCAAAATGGGTCCATGATTTAGGCATAAAGAATGAGACCATAAATAGATTAGAGGAACAGAGGACAGTTTGCCTCTCAGACCTGTGGAGGACAAAGGAATTTGTGACCAAAGGAGAACTAGAGATGATGATGATTTTTTTTTAGAGTTTGAATGCTATTTTCTTTTTTTTTAATTTTTTATTAATTTTTGTAATTATAACATTTTCTTTGACAGTACATGTTCATAGGTAATTTTTTTTACAACATTATCCCTTGTACTCCCTTCTGTTCCAAATTTTTCCCCTCCTTCCCTCCACCCCTTCCCCTAGATGGCAGACATTCCCATACATATTAAATATCTTATAGTATATCCTAGGTATAATACATATGTGCAGAACTGAATTTTGTTGTTGTTGTTGTTGCAAAGGAAGGATTGTATTCGGAAGCTAAAAATAATCTGGGAAGAAAAACAAAACAAAATAAAACAAAACAGTGCTCACAGTTTATACTCATTTCCCAGTGTTCCTTTTCTGGATGTAGCTGATTCTGTCCATCATTTATCAATTGAAATTGGATTAGCTCTTCTCTATGTTGAAGATATACACTTCCATCAGAATACATCCTCATACAGTATCATTGTTGAAGTGTATAATGATCTCCTGGTTCTGCTTGTTTCACTTACCATCAGTTGATGTAAGTCTCTCCAAGCCTCTCTGTATTCCTCCTGTTGTTCATTTCTTATAGAAAAATAATATTCCATAACATTCATATACCATAATTTACCCAACCATTCTCCAATTGATGGATATCCATTCATTTTCCAGTTTCTCGCCACTATGAAAAGGGCTGCCACAAACATTTTGGAACATACAGGTTCCTTTCCTTTCTTTAGTATTTCCTTTGGATATAAGCCCAGGAGTAGCACTGCTGGGTCAAAGGGTATGCACATTTTGATAACTTTTTGGGCATAATTCCAGATTGCTCTCCAGAATGGTTGTATTCTTTCACAACTCCACCAACAATGCATCAGTGTCCCAGTTTTCCATCAGATGCTCCAACATTCATCATTATTTGTTCCTGTCATCTTAGCCAATCTGACAGGTGTGTAAAGATATCTCAGAGTTGTTTTAATTTGCATTTTTCTGATCAATAGTGATTTGGAACACTCTTTCATATGAGTGAAAATATTTTCAATTTCATCATCTGGGAATTGTCTGTTCATATCCTTTGACGATTTATCAATTGGAGAATGGCTTGATTTCTTATAAATTAAAGTCAATTCTCTGTATATTTTGGAGATGAGGCCTTTATCAGAACCTTTAACTGTAAAAATGTTTTCCCAATTTGTTACTTCCCTTCTAATCTTGTTTGCATTCGTTTTGTTTGTGCAGAAAATTTTTAATTTGGTGTAATCAAAATGTTCTATTTTGTGATCAATAATGGTCTCTAGTTCTTCCTTGGACATAAACTCCTTCCTCCTCCACAAGTCTGGGAGGTAAACCATCCTATGTTCCTCCAATTTATTTATGACTTCGTTCTTTATGTCTAAATCTTAGACTCATTTTGATCTAAGCTTAGTATGTGGTGTTAAATGTGGGTCCATGCCTAGTTTCTGCCATACTAATTTCCAGTGTTCCCAGCAGTTTTTGTCAAATAATGAATTCTTATCCCAAAAGTTGGGATCTTTGGGTTTGTCAAACACTAGATTGCCATTTTTATTCACTATCTTGCCCTGTGAACCTAACCTATGCCACTGATCAACTAGTCTATTTCTTAGCCAATACCAAATGATTTTGGTGACTGTTACTTTATAATATAGTTCTACATCAGGTATAGCTAGACCACCTTCATTTCATTTTTTTTTTTCATTACTTCCCTTGAAATTCTCAACCTTCTGTTGTTCCATATGAATTTTGTTGTTATTTTTTCTAAGTCTTTAAAATAGTTTCTTGGGAGTCTGATTGGTATAGCACTAAATAAATAGATTAGTTTAGGGAGTATTGTCATCTTAATTATATTCGCTCGGCCTATGCAAGAGCACTAAATTTCTTTCCAATTATTTAAATCTGACTTTATTTTTGTGGAAAATGTTTCATAATTTTGCTCATATAATTCCTGACTTTCCTTTGGTAGATATATTCTCAAATATTTTATACTATTGACCGTTATTTTGAATGGAATTTCTCTTTGTATCTCTTGCTGTTGGATTGTGTTGGTGATATATAAGAATGCTGAGGATTTATGTGGATTTATTTTGTATCCTGCCACTTTGCTAAAATTCTGAATTATTTCTAATAGCTTTTTAGCAGAGTCTTTGGGGTTCTCTAAGTATACCATCATGTCATCTGCAAAGAGTGATAGTTTGATTTCCTCATTTCCTCTTCTAATTCCTTGAATCTCTTTCTCGGCTCTTATTGCCGAGGCTAGCGTTTCTAGTACTATATTGAATAGTAATGGTGATAGTGGGCAACCTTGTTTCACTCCTGATCTTACAGGGAAAGATTCTAGTTTATCACCATTACATATGATGTTTACTGATGGTTTGAAATATATGCTCCTTATTATTTTGAGGAATAGTCCATTTATTCCTATACTCTCAAGAGATTTTAGTAGGAATGGATGTTGGATTTTATCAAATACTTTTTCTGCATCTATTGAGATGATCATATGGTTTTTATTAATTTGATTATTAATATAGTCAATTATACTAATAGTTTTCCTAATATTAAACCAGCCCTACATTCCTGGTATAAATCCTACTTGATCATAGTGTATTATCATGGGGATGATTTTCTGAAGTCTTTTTGCTAATATCTTATTTAAGATTTTAGCATCAATATTAATTAAGGAAATTGTTCTATAGTTTTCTTTCTCAATTTTCTATCTACCTGGTTTGGGTATCAGTACCATGTCTATGTCATAAAAGGAATTTGGTAGGAATCCTTCAATCCCTATTTTTAAAAATAGTTTATATAGCATTGGAGTTAGTTGTTTTTAAATGTTTGGTAGAATTCACATGTAAATCCATCTGTTCCTTGGGATTTTTTCTTAGGGAGTTGGTTAATAACTTGTTCTATTTCTTTTTCTGAGATGGGACTGTTTATACTACTTACTTCTTCCTCTGTTAATCTGGGCAAGCTATACATATACATATACATATACATATATATATATATATATATATATATATATATATATAATTCTTTTGTCTTTAATGAATGTAAAATTACATGTGTATCAAAGAATTATTTTTAAATAAATTACTTTTTTTCTCCATTGATGTTTAATCTGTCAGTTTGTGTGTTGTTGATCTGTTCAGAATTATTTTAGCTTCTGTCAGCCAAATAAACACAAAGTGATTTAAAAACAATAAAATAAATTTCTTTATGATTTATTATGAGTAAATGTATGATTTGCTTACCTATTTTATGTGCCTATATACCTGGGTCATATAAAAATTTCTCAGCAAAGAGGGGTCGTGACTGGAAAAAAGTTTTATAGGAGGATTGATGCTACTCTCCTTGCACAATGACATGCGCACCATGCTCACCTGTCCCCACTTTTATCCTCCTGCTTGGAGTACTTTCTTCTGTTTTCCATAGGAGCTTGTTGAAAAGTTACCCATCTTTTAAATACAATAGTCCTCTTTTTTCTTTTTTTGTTTTTTATTAATTTTTATAATTATAACATTTTCTTTGACAGTACATATGCATAGGTATTTTTTTTTACAACATTATCCCTTGTACTCCCTTCTGTTCCGAGTTTTTCCCCTCCTTCCCTCCACCCCCTCCCCTAGATGGCAGGCATTCCCATACATAATAAATATCTAATAGTATATCCTAGGTACAATATATATGTGCAGAACCAAATTTTGTTGTTTTTGTTGTTGCAAAGGAAAGATTGTACTCAGAAGCTAAAAATAATCTGGGAAGAGAAACAAAACAAAACAAACAAACAAACAAAAACAATGCTCACAGTTTACACTCATTTCCCATTGTTCCTTTCTGGATGTAGCTGATTCTGTCCATCATTGATCAATTGGAATTGAATTAGCTCTTCTCTATGTTGAAGATATCCACTTCCATCAGAATACATCCTCATACAGTATCATTGTTGAAGTGTATAATGATCCCCTAGCTCTGCTTGTTACACTCAGCATCAGTTGATGTAAGTCTCTCTAAGCCTCTCTGTATTCCTCCAGTTATTCATATAATATTCCAAAACATTCATATACGAGGCAAGCAATATTTTTGAAGGTATTCTTCCATTTCATTTCAGTTATCGAATTTATTGGCATAAAGTTGAGCAAAGTAGCTCCTAACTATTGTACTAATTTCCTCTTGATTAGTGGTGAGTTCTCCTTTTTCATTTTCAAGACTAACTATTTGCTTTTTCTCTTTCCTTTTTTTAATCAGGTTTACTAAAGGTTTGTCTATTTTGTTGGTTTTTTCATTGAACCAACTCTTAGTTTTATTAATTAATTCAATAGTTTTTTTTTTTTTTTTTTACTTTCAATTTTATTAATCTCCCCTTTTATTTTTAGAATTTCAAGTTTTGTGTTTGTCTGGGGGGTTTTATTTTTTTTCCTTTTCTAGCAATTTTAGTTGTAAGCCCAATTCGTTGGCCGTCTCTTTCTCTATTTTATGCAAGTAGGCTTGTACAGATATAAAACTTCCCCTTATTACTGCTTTGGCTGTATCCCACAAATTTTGGTATGATGTCTCATTATTGTCATTTTCTTGGGTAAAGTTATTAATCATGTTTATAATTTGCTGTTTTACCCAATCATTCTTTAGTATAAGATTATTTAGTTTCCAAATATTTTTTGGTCTATTTTCCCCTGGTTTTTTATTAAATATAATTTTCATTGCATTGTGGCCTGAAAAGGATGCATTTACTATTTCTGCCTTACTGCATTTGATTTTGAGTTTTTTATGTCCTAGTATATGGTCAGTTTTTGTATAGGTTCCATGAACTGCTGAGAAGAAAGTATACTCTTTCTGTCTCCATTTAGCTTTCACCAAAGATCTATCATATCAAACTTTTCTAGTATTCTTTTTACCTCTTTGACTTCTTTCTTATTTATTTTGTGGTTTGATTTATCTAATTCTGAGAGTGCAAGGTTGAGATCTCCTACTATTATAATTTTGCTGTCTGTTTCTTCTTGCAGCTCTCTTAATTTCTCTTTTAAGAATTTAGATGCTGCACCACTTGGTGCATATATGTTTAATATTGATACTGTTTCATTATTGATTCTACCCTTTAGCAGGATATAATGCCCTTCCTTATCTCTTTTAATTAGATCAATTTTTGTTTTTCCTTGATCTGAGATGAGGATGGCTACCCCTGCTTTTTTGGTTTTGCCTGAATCATAGTTGATTCTGCTCCACCCATTTACTTTTAGTTTGAATGTATCACCCTGTTTCAGGTGTGTTTCCTGTAAACAACATATAGTAGGATTCTGACTTTTAATCCAATCTGATAATTGGTTCCTCTTTATGAGGGAGTTTACCCCATTCACATTTATGGTTAGAAGGACTAATTCTATATTGCTTGCCATCCTGTTAACCCCTGCTTATGCTTTTCTCCTTTCCTTCCCTCTTACCCCTCTACCCAGTATTAAACTTGTGAACACCACTTGCTTTTCACAGCCCTCCCTTTTTAGGATCTCTCCCCCTCCTTAAAGTTACTTCCCTTATTTTACCCCTTTTCCTCACAATTTCTGTATTCCCTTCCCCTTAGCTTATTCCTTCCCTCTCACTTTTCAATGAAGTGGAAGAAGTTTCACCATAAACTGAATATGTCTATTAATACACTCTATCTTCATCTCCCTCCTTTCTTTCTCTCAGATATAATAGGTTACCTTTGCCTCTTCATGAGATGTAGTACCACCACTTTACACTTTTTTATGATATAATTTCCTTTCCACCTCTAGTTTCTAGGACAAATTATACATGTGTTCTTTACATATTTTTATGGCAGGAGTATAGTTCTCAAAACTTCTTTTTACCTTTTTAGAAATCTCTTGAGTTCTGTATTTGAAGATCAAACCTTTTATGTAGGTCTGGTTTTTTCATCAAGAATAGATGGAATTCATTTATTTTGTTAAATGTCCATCTTTTTCCCTGGAAAACAATGCTCATTTTTGCTGGGTAAGTTATTCTTGGCTGAATACCAAGTTCCTTAGCCTATCGGAATATCATGTACCAGGCCCTTCGTTCTTTTAATGTGGACGCTGCTAGATCCTGGGTTATCCTTATTGTGGCTCCTCCATATATGAATTGTTTTTTCTAGCAGCTTCCAGTATTTTTTCCTTTGTCTGATGGTCCTTGTACTTGGGCACTATATTTCTTGGCGTTTTGATTTTAGGGTCCCTTTCATTAGGTGATCGATGAATTTTTTAATGTCTATTTTACCCTCTGTTTCCAAAATGTCTGGGCAGTTCTCTTTGATAATTTCCTTGAAAATAGTGTCCAAGCTCTTTTTTTTTCCCCTCACATTTTTCAGGGAGTCCGATTATTCAAAAATTGTCTCTCCTGGATCTGTTTTCCAGGTCTATTGTCTTTCTAATAAGGTACTTGACATTCTTTTCAATTGTTTAATTTCTCTGGTTTTGCTTGACTACTTCTTGGTTTCTCCTTGAATCATTCATTTCTACTTGTTCGATCTAATTTTCAATGATGTATTTTCTTCACTCACTTTTTTTATATCTTTTTGTAATTGTCCAATTGAGTTTTTATCTTCTATGGAATTTTTTTTTCCATTTTATCCATTTTATTTTTTAGAGAGCTGTTTTCTTTTTCCAGCTCACTAATCCTGTTTTCCTTGGAGTTGTTTACCTTTTCTAATTCACTAATTTTGTTTCTCAATGATTTGATTTCTTTATCCACTCTGTCTTTAAATGCGTAGGATGACTTCTCCAGGCTCTCTTGCCAAGCTTCCCTTTCCTTTTCCCATCTTTCTTCTATCTCTCTTGTGAGAGCCTTTTTGCTTTCCTCTATGAGATTCTTTTGTTTTGAGGAGCAGTTCATATCCCCCTTAGGGGATTCCTCTGGGGACAGTCTGTTTTTAGTCTCCTCAGTAGTTGAAGTCTGCTCTCTCTCCATACAGAAGCTGTCAATGGTTAGAGCCCTTTTGAATTTTTTGTTCATTTTGTCAGAGCGGGAATCGAAGAAAACAAATTGACAAGAGAAACAATTGGTGTGTTTTGGGGGGGATGGGGCTGGTTGGTGTTAATGGGCTTCCTTTACAGACTGGGGGGGGAGGGCAACAGCGAGGCATTAACAGGACAGGGATGGCTGCTCTGAGTCTGCACTCTGAGGCTCTTAGAACGGGCTGAGTCAGTCTAGGTGGGGGTTGGGAGTGGCTAGGTCTCAAGAGATGCTAGCTTTCCGGAGTTTTATTCTTCACCTCCAGTGTTTACACCCTCTATGCTTCTCCTGGCTTGCTGCCAAGACGGAGTATCCACAGGGGGGTAAAAGCCATTTAGAAGAAACGGCAGAGATCTTAACCCTCCCCCTCAGGTCTGAGCTGTGTGAGCTGCCTGTCTTGCTCCTGCTTGCCTGCCCTTAGTCTGATCACAGTCTGATTGACCCTCCCCTGAGCAAACACAGACTTTTTCTAGCGAATTTCAAGGATGTCTTCTCTTGGTGATTATTTGTGGGTTTCTTTCTTGGTCAAGCATTAACTCTGAGGCTTGTCATGAAGTAAGTTCTGAGAGAAAACCTGGAGCTCAAGCAGCTGTCTGCCTCCACGCCGCCATCTTGGCTGGAAGTCCACTAGAAATCATTATTGATCACAAAATAGAAGATTTTGACTACATCAAATCAAAAGACTTTTGTACAAACAAAACTAATGCAAACAAGATTAGAAGGGAAGTAACAAATTGGGAAAATATTTTTCCAGTTAAAGATTCTGATAAAGGCCTCATTTCCAAATTATAAGAAATCAAACCATTTTTCAATTGATAAATTTTCAAAGGATATGAACAGACAATTCTCAGATGATGAAATTGAAACTATATGCACTCATATGAAAGAGTGTTCCAAATCACTACTGATTAGAGAAATGCACATTAAGACAACTCTGAGATACCACTACACACCTGTCAAATTGGCTAAGATGACAGAAACAAATAATGATGAATGTTGGAAGGGATGTGGGAAAACTGGGATACTAATGTATTGTTGGTGGAGTTGTGAAAGAATCCGGCCATTCTGGAGGGCAAT
Organism: Sminthopsis crassicaudata; assembly: GCF_048593235.1. Classification (NCBI taxonomy): domain Eukaryota; kingdom Metazoa; phylum Chordata; class Mammalia; order Dasyuromorphia; family Dasyuridae; genus Sminthopsis; species Sminthopsis crassicaudata. Next base: position 76,233,498 of record NC_133621.1, on the reverse strand, counting down.
TTGGAACTATGCCCCAAAAGTTATCAAACTGTGCATACCCTTTGATCCAGCAGTGCTACTACTGGGCTTATATCTCAAAGAAATACTAAAGAGGGGAAAAGGACCTGTATATGCCAAAATGTTTGTGGCAGCTCTTTTTGTAGTGGCTAGAAACTGGAAAACTGTTAGGATTACTAGGTGAGAAATCAGGTTGTCTGGATAGTGACAAGGTGAGAATTCAGGTTGGACAATTACAAGGTGAGAACTCAGGTTGACTTGATGGAAGGAGCAGGCTCATTGGCTGAGGTGGTTCTTCCCAGAAGCCCTTGCATTATCCCATGCCCATTCTCTGGGAGAATAAAAGAGAGGACTCCCAGAGATAGAAGAAGACTCTGCATTGCATCAGGCTTGACGGGGCTCTCTGCAGGAAGGGAAGTCACTTCTCTGGACAAGAGTTAACAGCAAGTGCCTGGAGACAACGGTTCACTACAGGAAGAAGAATCTGTCCAAGAGATTTGAGTTGACACAGCAGATCTCTTCCCAGAGAGCGATCCAGCAGCTTCTGGAGACGACAGCTCGCTACAAATTGGCGTCCAACGTGGGGCAAGGACTTTTGCTTATCCTGACAAGAGGAGCTAGACCAGACCTTTGCAATTTGGCGCCCGAACAGGGATAGACACAGTCCTGATTCCAGTGGAAAAACTTCTGATCTAGATCTCAGTCTCTCTGACCCAGAACCGTGAGTAACAAGGAAACTTTGTTAAAGATTAAGTGAGCGTGCTAATAGATAAATAAGGAACTTAACTTGTTAAGGGCTAAACCAGGAATCTCTTATAGCTGAAATGGGGCAGATGTTAGCTATATTCAATCCCTGGACCTCAGCCGATTCAACCCCAGCCCCAGAAGCAACCTCAGCTCCACCTCCATTCAGGAGTGGTACTATAGAGAGTATAATCAAGATAATTGAGGAGCAGAGTTTACTTGTAACCTGGGTACAGATTGCTAAACTCTTGGCTGCATTAAGATGCACATCCCCTTGGTTCTTAGAGGAAGAAAAGATAGATGTAGATAAATGGAAGCTAGTGGGATATGAAATGAAAGAATTTCAAGCAAAAAATGGGCCTCGTTCAATTTCTGCAGAAGTATTTTATATCTACAACATAGTTCAATTAGCCTTAAACTATCAAGCAAGTTGTAGGAGAAGGAAAAGTTTTAAAAATGAACAGAGGAGGAAGTGTGAGGAAAAAAGGAAAGATCAAGATCTTTCCCTAGAGCAAGTGGATTTAAATGAGGAATTATGGTATGATTCTCTTGAAGAAGCTTCAACCCTGCCTAGAGAACAGATTATTGACAGGCCCACATCAACCCCACCTTCAGAGATGGAGGAAGAAAGAGGGGAAGAGGCAGAAACACAAACAGAATTGCCTGTGAAGAAGCCTAAGCCTATGACAAGATTAGAAAAAGCATTGGTTAAAGCTAAGAAAGAAGGACAGGATATAAGTGATTTTATACATGCATATCCTGTGATTGAAGAGATTGACTCTGTAGGTAAAAAAAGGAGAAGATATGCACCTTTAGATTTGAATAAAATTAAGGATTTGAAAAAAGGTTGTACCCTTTATGGGGCTACATCAGCTTATGTCAAAATGTTACTAGATGGTTTGTCTTATGAAGTCCTAACCCCGAATGATTGGAAATCCATAGCAAGGACATGTCTGGAACCTGGAGAAAATTTATTATGGCTTGCGGAATTTCATGAATTATGTAAAATTCAAGTCAGATGCAATTTGGAAATAGGAGTTAACACACAATTCACTTTTGAGCACTTAGCTGGTGAAGGTCAGTATGGAGAGAATTCGGAACAGATTAATTATACCATGACAATATATGAACAAATTGCTAAGGCTGCAATAAAAGCTTGGGGTGTCCTCCATGGACAGAAAGATCGCGGAGAGGCTTTCACTAAAATACAGCAAGGTCCCAATGAACCTTTTGCAGATTTTCTGGGATGTTTGCAAACTGCTGTCAAAAGAACTATTGGAGAAAATGCAGCTACAGAAATAATGACCAGACGTCTGGCTAAGGAAAATGCCAATGAGATTTGCAAAAGAATTATATGGGGATTAGACAAAGATGCTCCTTTAGAGGAGATCATAAGACGCTGTGCTACAGTGGGAACAAATGCTTTTTACACCCGGACAATGATGAATGTGGAAAGGCAGGGTCCCTCCTGGCAAGGGACTTCTAGAGAAACTCGGCGATGTTTTCAATGTGGAAAAATTGGGCATCTAAGAGCTCAGTGTAGATATGGAGATACAGTGAGAAGATAGGGTGAAAGAAGACCTAAAACCCCATGTCCAAAATGCAACAGAGGATTCCATTGGGCATCAGAGTGTAGAATAATTCAGGGAAATGGGATGAGGGGCCCAGGTCCAGGGCCCCAGGCAAAAAAGACTTGGGGCATGATGGCAGCTGATATTACACCCAAAAAGTCTTTTGAAGGTCAGGACTCTGATGTGATCTATCAGCTGAAAAACAATCACATGGAAGAAAGGGATTACCCAATCAGTCAGCCAAAAGACAATCAGATTGCAAAAATGGATTACACGTGGGGAGAATACAGGCCTTTTAAACCAACAGTGCTGTGTCCAGTGCAAACAACTCCAATGTAATTGCCAGATGATGAGAAGAAATTTAGAAAGTGGTAAATAGAAGGTAATTAGATAGGTTAACTGCCTGGGAGAGAGGGTTTGCTTGTATTTCTTCAGCAGGAGAAGGAATCAGATGGGTGCCAACGAGTCATATTCGCCTTGTCCATCAGAGAGAGACAGAAAAAGAGAAAGACCTCAAAATAAAGGAGAAGATCTAAGAAACATCTGACACTGAAAGAGCATGGATAATAAGAAGACTGTTAAAAAACTTTAAAAACCAGCAGGAATCATTGGACTTCCTCACACAAGATGAGACTAATGGACAATGGACTTATGGACATTTATAAATTTTCAATTTATGATTATGTTATATACTTCTAGCATGTGTTACGTTACTATGTTACTATGTGCTTATGTAATTTATGTAATTATGTGTAATACTTCCCATATTGATGGATTTATGTTTCAAGGTCATGACTGTCCTATGTTCTAAATCAAAAGAAAGGGGGAGATGTTAGGATTACTAAGTGAGAACTCGGGTTGTCTGGATAGTGACAAGGTGAGAATTCAGGTTGGACAATTACAAGGTGAGAACTCAGGTTGACTTGATGGAAGGAGCAGGCTCATTGGCTGAGGTGGTTCTTCCCAGAAGCCCTTGCATTATCCCACGCCCATTCTCTGGGAGAATAAAAGAGAGGACTCCCAGAGATAGAAAAAGACTCTGCATTACATCAGCCCTGACGGGGCTCTCTGCAGGAAGGGAAGTCACTTCTAAGGACAAGAGTTAACAGCAACTGCGTGGAGACAAAGGTTCGTTACAGGAAGAAGAATCTGTCTGAGAGATTTGAGTAGAAGACACAGCAGATCTCTTCCCAGAGAGCGATCCGGCAGCTTCTGGAGACGACAGCTCGCTACAGAAAACAAATGGATATCCATCAATTGGAGAACGGTTGGGTAAATTATGATATATGAAGGTTATAGAATATTATTGGTCTGTAAGAAATGATCAGCAGGATGAATACAGAGAGGTTTGGAGAGACTTACATGAACTGATGCTGAGTGATATGAATAGAACCAGAAGATCGCTGTACACTTCAATGTTGTATGAAGATATATTCTGATGGAAGTTGATATCTTCAACATAAAGAAGATCCAACTCACTTCCATTTGATCAATGATGGACAGAAACAACTACACCCAGAGAAGGAACACTAGAAATTGAATGTAAACTGTTAGCACTACTGTCTTTCCACCCAGGTTACTTATACCTTCGGAATCCAATTCTTAAAGTGCACAAGAAAATTGGATTTAAACACAAATATTGTATCTAGGTTATACTGTAACACATTTAATATGTATGGGGTTGCCTAACCCATACATGGGGAGGGAATATAGGGAGGAGGGGGGGAAATTTGGAAAAAATGAATATAAGGGATAATGCTATAAAAAAATAATTACTCATGCATATGTATTGTCAAAAAAATTATAATTATAAAACTAATAAAAAAACAAGCAAGAAGATACAGAAAGTCTGTACTTGAAATAGTTTCAGTGATTATTAAAAAATACTTGGGAGATGACTTATCAAAACATGCATGAATTATGTGAACATAATGACAAAATAGTATTCACTCAAATAATGACATATATAAATAATGGAAATTACTTGTTCATAGTTAGTCAGGCCAACTCAATAAAAATTATAATACAGCCTAAATAAATTCACCAATACAGGACCATATTAATTAAAACTACTAAATGACTTTTTATAGAGCTAGAAAAATAAAAACAAAATTCTTCTTTAGGAACAAAATCTAAGAATATCAAAAGAATGAATAAAAAGCTAATTTAAGGAAAGGGGATCTAGAAGTGCCAGATCTCAAATTATATAATAAGGTTATGATTATTGAAACAATTTAATAATTTATAATCAATATAATGCTTGATTAGTAGAATATATCATTTACATTGTATATTGAAGCAATTAACCATAGTGCACTAATATTTGAAAATCCCCAATATCCCAGTTACTGGGTCAAGAACTCACAATTTGACAAAAACTTCTGGGACAACTTAAAAGTAGTCTGGAAGAAACTAGGCATAGACCAACATCTCACACCATATACAAGATAAATTCAAAATAAATTCAATTTTGGCTCCAAGAGGTAATAACTTAATTGATCAGTTGAGTATCAAAATTTATTTAATCCTAAAAGGAATTATGAGGAGAAAGAGGAACAAAAAAGGAAAGACAGGATAGAAGGAAAAGCAGGAACAGTGGAGAAAAAGGTAAGAGAATTGGGGGAAGGGTTGATAGAATATAAGGTAGTAGGTAGAATAGGTTAAAAAAACTACTAAGAGAAGAGGTAAGGGGTGATTAAGAGATAAAGTGGTGAAGAGGGTGGGTAAAAAAAAAACAACACATGATTGAGGACAGGATGGGAAAAGATTACAACAGCATATACAGCAGACAAAATAGGATGGAGGGAAATACACAGTTAGTAATCATTATTTTTAATGTGAATGGCAGAGTAGATTAAAAAACAGAATCCCACAATATATTGTTTACAACAAGCACATTTGACCCAGAGAGATACATACAGAGAAAAGGCTGGAATGGAATTTATCTGATCTCAGATAAAACTAAAGTAAAATCAAATCTTATTTTAAAAGTTTTGCAAAACAAAACCAACAGAAACAAATTAAAGAGGGAAATACAAAGCTGGGGAAAAAATCTGTACAGACAGTATATCTGATAAATGTCTCATTTCTGAAATATATATGAAAATGGTGTCAAATTTATAAGAATACATCATTCCCCAACTGATAGTCAAAGTTTATCAGCAATTTTCAGATAATGAAATGAAAGCCACTTACATAAGAAAAAATGATATAAATCATTTTTTTTATTTTAGAAATGCAAATTGACACAGCTGTGAGATCATCTCACAGCTTTTAGATTGGCTAAAATGACAAGAAAAGATAATGATAAATGTTGGATGGGATGTAGAAAACCTGGGATGATAATGCATTATTGATGGACTTGTGAAATGATCCAATCATCCTGGACAGCAATGTGGAACTATCCCAAAGGGCTATAAAACCATGCCTTTGACCTAGCAGTGCCATTACTGGGTTTGTATGCCAAGGAAGTCATAAAGGAGGGAGATAGATCCATATGTGCAAAAATTTTTGTAGCAGCCTATTTTGTGATAGCAAAGGATTGAAAGAGGAGTGGATGCCCATCAATCAGGGAATGCCTGACCAAGCTGTGGTACATGAATATTATGAAATATTATTGTTCTATAAAAGAGATAAGGAAGGGCAATGTATCTCGCTAAAGAGTAGCATAGATAATGAAGCAATATCAATATTAATCATTTATGCACCAAGTGGTGTAGCATCTAAATTCTTAAAAGAGAAATTAAGAGAGTTGCAAGAAGAAATAGACATTAAAACTATAATAGTGGGAGATCTCAACCTTGCATTCTCAGAATTAGATAAATCAAACCACAAAACAAATAAGAAAAAATTAAAAAGGGAAATAAAACATTAGAAAAATTAGGTATTTTAGATCTTTGGAGAAAACTAAATGAACATATGAGTACACTTTTTTCTCAGCAGTTCATGGAACCTACACAAAAATTGACCATATATTAGGACATAAAAACCTTAAATTCAAATGCAGAAAGGCAGAAGTAAATGCATCCTCTTCAGATCACAATGCAATACAAATTACATTCAATAAAAATTCAAGGGAAAATAGACCAAAAAATATTTGGAAACTAAATAATCTCATACTAAAAAATGATTGGTAGGAAAAGCAAATCATATACATACTTAATAACTTCAAAAAAAGAAAATGACAACAATGAGATGTCATTCCAAAATATATGGGATGCAGCCAAAGTGGTAATAAGGGGGAATTTTATATCTCTAAAGGCCTACTTGCATAAAATATAGAAATAGAAGGCCAATGAATTAGGCTTGCAACTAAAAATGTTAGAAAAGGAAACCCCCAGTAAAACACTAAACTTAAAATTCTAAAAATAAAAGGAGAGATTAATAAAATTGAAAGTAAAAAATCTATTGAATTAATGAATAAAACTAAGAATTGGTTTTATGAAAAAAACAACAAAATAGATAAACCCTTAATAAATCTGATTTTAAAAAGGAAAGAGGAAAATCAAATTGTTAGTTTGAAGAATTAAAAGGGAGATTTAGCCACAAATGAAGTGGAAATGAGACCAATAATTAGGAGTTAACTTTGCCCAACTTTATGCCATGAAATTGGATAACTTAAAAGAAATAGAAAAATACCTTCAAAAATATAACTTGCTCAGATTAACAGAGGGAGAAGTAAATTGGTTAAACATCTTAGAAAAAGAAATAGAACAAGCTATTAATCAGATCCCTAAGAAAACATCCCCAGAACCAGGTGGATTCACATGTGAATTCGACCAGACATTTAAAGAACAATTAACTCTAATGCTATAAAAACTATTTGAAAAAATAGGGATTGAAGGAGTCCTAAAAAAATTCCTTTTATGACACAGACATGGTAGTGATACCTAAACCAGGTAGGTTGAAAACAAAATTATAGACCAATGTCCCAAATGAATATTGATGCTAAAATCTTAAAATAAAATATTAGCAAAAAGATTATAGAAAATCATCCCTAGGATAATACACTATGACCAAGTAGGATTTATATCAGGAATACAGGGCTGGTTCAATATTAGGAAAACTATTAGCATAATTTACTATTTCAATAACCAAATTAACAAAAACAATATATGATCATCTCAATAGATGCAGAAAAAGGTTTGAAAAAATCCAACATCCATTTCTTATTAAAAAAAAAAAAATACACTTGACAGTACAAGAACAAATGGACTTTTCCTTAAAACAGTCAGGAGCATCTATTTAAAACCATCAGTAAGCATCATATGTAATGGGGGTAAACTGGAATCATTCCCAATAAGATCAGGAGTGAAAAAGGTTGCCCACTATCACCATTATTATTGAATATTATATTAGAAATGCTAGCTTCAGCAATGAGAGTTGAGAAAAAGATTTTAAAATTTAGAGTAGGTAATGAGGAAACCAAATTATCGCTCCTTCCAGGTGATATGATGGTATACTTAGAGAACCCCAGAGATTCTACTAAAAAGTTATTAGAAATAATTCACAACTTTAGCAAAGTTGCAGGATACAAAATAAATCCACATAAATTCTCAGCATTTTTATACATCACCAACAAAATCCAACAGGATATGATACAAAGATAAATTCCTTTCAAGATAACTGTTGATAGTTGAACAATGATGGACGAAGGAACACTGGGAAAGGAGTGTAAAATGTTTGCACTATTGTCTCTCTACCCAGGTTACTTACACCTTTGGAATCCAATTCTTACCATGCAACAAGAAATTTGGTTTTACATACATATAGTGTATCTAGGATATACTGTAACACATTTAATATATATATGGGATTGCCTGTCATCTAGGGGACAGAGTAGAGGGAGGGAGGGGAAAATTTGAAAAAGTGAATACAAGGGATAATGTTGTAAAAAAAATTACCCATGCATATGTACTGTCAAAAAATTATAAATAACTGTTGACAGCATAAAATATTTGGAAATATATCTACCAAAGGAAAGTCAGGAATTATATGAGCAAAATTACACAATGCTTTCCACACAAATAAAGTCAGATTTAAATAATTGGAAAATGACCAGTAGGATGAATGCAGAAAGGCTTGGAAAGACTTACATGAACTGATGCTGAGTGACATGAGCAGAACCAGGAGATCATTATACACTTCAAGAATAATTCTGTATGAGGATGTATTCAGATGGAAGTGGATATCTTCAACAAAACAAAATCTAATTTGGTCCCAAATGATCATTGATGGACAGAATCAGCTACACCCAGAGAAGGAACATTAGGAAATGAATGTGGCCTATTTGCCTTTTTGTTTTTCTTCCTAGGTTATTTTTGCTTTCTGAATCCAATCCTTCTTGTGCAACAAGATAACTTTTCAGTTTTGCACACATATATTGTATCTAGTATATACTATAACATATTTAACATGTATAAGACTGGCTGCCATCTAGGGGAGGGGGTGGAGGGAGGGAAGGGAAAAGTTGGAACAGAAGTAAGTGCAAGGAAAAATGTTGTAAAAAATTACCCATGCATATGTTCTGTCAATAAAAATTTATAATTAAAAAAAAAAGAAATATTGGAGCTGTACTGTGTGGCAAGATAGTCCCATCTCCCTTGACATTAAGGGTATCAACAAATTGTGTAATATAAGGAATTAGAAACTGTCCTGTCTTCCTTTTCCTCCTGCAAAACATACGGCACAATCTATACTGTGAAAACTCCAAATCGTTTTGGAAATACTTAACTTTCATGACTAATTTCCAGAACCAAACTATACTTACTTTGATACTCTACAGCTATAGAGAATTTGAAAACACAACTCCTTTAGAGGAAAAAAAATTAACTTATATAATGAGTGAAAAGCTAAATCATATTAGGTTAATTGAAGTATATTAACATTTTTGTAGCATATGAATAAAAAATCAGACACAATGAAAGCAGGTTTCTCATAAAGAGACAATTTATGGAGATTTATGAAGATTTTAGAAACTTGCAAAATTTCATTACTTAACATCGCTATTAAGATCTTTACAAGCATACATAATGAAAGACCTAATGAAAGATTTAATAAATGGACTTCAGCTTGAAGTCATACTGATTCAGTGCAAGCAAAGGTTTTAAAATACTATAACAGAGATGAAAAGGATAATTGTCTGTTAAAAATAAATTGCTACATCTAAGCAGAGAAAGATATTCGGGCAATTATTTGGAGAGCAAAAAACAAAAAACAAACCAAAAAAAAGTTCAATCAACCTAGAAAATTAAGTATCACATTTAGGACCATTACCTATTGCCTCTTAGTGTTCCAGTCCTTGATTTTGCTTTAACTTCATACATCTAATGGCATATTTATAACTATGAAGTCAAGTCAGAAGGATCCAAACAAATATTTTATATAATAATGTTAAAACACCTCCTGGCTTTTAATTGATGATTTCTAAAAGGTTCTTACTCCATCCCTGAGTTTCTGTTGTCTTGATTTACTACTACTTTTATTTTATTCAAGTTAGTAAGAATTTAAATATCTACTTTGTACAAGAAACTATGCCTGGCAATAGGAATTCAAAAATGAAAATAAAATAGTTACAACCACTGATGTGTTGGTACATGTTTAAAAATAATCTCTCTGGAAGAAAAAATATAAACATGACAAATTTTTAATTTTAATCTGCATTGTTAAATTGTTTTACCACTTTCATAAGTCTAAACAACTGCAAAACAATAAATTGATCTCTGATCTGTAGTGTTTCCCAAATCCCCAGGTGTACAGTATTCACACTAGTACCAGTATTACTTTAACAGGCTCTCAACTCTCAAGGACCTTAAATGCTATTGGGAATTCACCACATGCACAAAGATAAAGGAATATTCAAATAAATACATAAACATTTCAAGGGGGATAGGGTTTTATAGCTAAGCAAATCAGGAAGTCTTTTGGAAGATGCATAAATGAATTTTGTTTTGAAGGAAGCTAGAGAATCTATAAGGAAGAGGACAGGATGTCTTACATTCCAAAAGTAGGGGTCCACCTCTGTCAACATCATCAATATTATTATGAGCTGAGCAATATGCATTTATTACAATTTGTCCTGTGATTGAAAGTAATTGTATTAATCATCTTATCCAAAGGAGTACATCTGAAGCCAGAACTACTATTCTACAAGCTTAAAACTGCTCATCTATATGGGGTTATTCTCAAAATAGTACCTGTGTGATTTCATAAATAAGATGCTCTCAAAGTAAGTCAGAAAAAATATAATTCCTGAAAGATGCACAGTGAGAGCAAAGTTGGTGTGTCAAATTTGGAGATGAGATTTGCAGCCAGCATTTGACATGGTATTCTCTATTTTCCAAGAGAGCATAAGTACCATTTGATATGGCAGAGCCTAGAGCACTGTATTGTCAGTCTATCTTCTGCTTTCATCCTTAACTATTTAAGTCCCCATCATCCACTAATCTTTCAAAATAAGTCTTGCTGTGTTCTGTCATGAAGACAGTTTAGTTCTGTGACTAGGCTGGAAAGCTATAGGAAAAAGCTGTGTAGCACCTTTTCTTAACTTCTTCCTTAGAATATGGAGAACCTACATGCTTTGCTATGGAGATGAAGGGAATTTAAGGAATTACGAAATACATTAGGACTTTTTTGTTTTGTTTTGTTTTGTTTTTTTTAATAAAAAAAACAAAGGCAAATCAAATTAAATTTTAAAATTGCTTTATTTTCTATCTACTCATATAATAATATAAAAATCATTTCCCAATATCATGTGTATATTACTCAATATCATGTTTGTGTGTATCATACACACACTAAATATAAATGAAGCAATATATAAAATAACATATTTAGTAGAGGGAACACTAGAGAACAGATAAGGAAATGAAGATCTATAAAGTTTAAAATAATAACCTATATTATATAGCATGATAGTAGCAGAATAGGGACTCATGATATGTGAATAAAGGTTAGTACTTTTCTCACCATACCACAATAAACACCACTAGCACCATACTTAGGTTAACTTCATTGTTTTTTGAACTGATGGCCCATATTGCAAAGAGATTATTTCATTTTCTATGCATATGTATATGTATTTCCATTTTCTTTCTCTCCCACCTCTTCCCTATTGAAAAAATGGGGAAAAAAGAACTTTGGGATCCTTTAATGTAGAAGATGCTAAAGCTTATGTTATCCTGACATATCATTCCACACTATTTTAATTGTTTCTTTTTGGCTCCTGGCAAGCTTTTCTCCTTCACATGGCAATTTTGGCTACATTATTCCTAGAAGTTATCATTTTTGGATTACTTTCAGGCAGTAATCAGTAGATTCTTTCAATTTCTATTTTACCCTCTGGTTCTATAATAACAACACAGTTTTTGTTTTTTTGTTTTTTTGTTTTTTATATTTCTTGAAATCTGATGTTAAGGTTTTTGTTTTTATTTTTTATTTTGGTTTTCACTTTCTTTTTTACACTTTTTTTTCCTTGGATCTATTTTTCCAGAATAGTTGTTTTCTTTCTCAATGAAGTGTGTTATATTTTCTATTATTTTTCTCATTCTTTGATTTTGTTTTATTGGTTTTTGATGTCTCATAGAATTATCAATTTCATCTTTTAAGATAAATTTGATTAAGAACTTCCTTTTTCATTTGGTTAATTCTATATTAAAATGAGCTTTCTTCAATAAATGTTTTACTTTTTTTTTTTTCCATTTGGCCAATTTTGTTCTTAAAATGTTCTCTTTAGTATATTTTATGTTCATCCTAATGAAGAGTCTTTTTTTCATAATATTCTTGTATCATTTTCATTTCTATCCCCAGTTTTTCCTCTGTCTTATTTGATTTTTCATTTTGCCTGAGACCAATTAATATTTTTCTTTAAGGCTTTATGTCTCTGTTTTGACATTGTTACATTCTTCTGTTTATATTTTAATCTTTTCTGTCACTATAGTAACTTGCTATAAGCTAACAGCTTTTCTTTCTTATTTATTGCTTACTTTACAGCCTATTTCTTGATTTTTAATTTTGTGTTAAGATTTAGCTCTTCTTCTGGGGTGGTGGAGGCACGGTCCCAAGATTTTTCTTGTGCTATTTTCAGAGTTAGTTCTGACAGTCCATAAGTATTCAGTTCTTGCAAAATGGTGTGATTCATGGACAAATGTGGTTAATATTCTCCAAACTAGCCTCTGGTCTGTGAGTGACCACAAGTTTCTTTTCTGCCCTAGAAATGTGAACAAGGTCCTTACTCTAGCTAGGGCTTCACATTCTTCTGGAATTGTGACCCAAAAACATAAATGATGCAAAGAATTCTTCTTTTAATATCAACAAAGAGTCCTCTGTCACCTCCTTCTGACTATTGTCTGACCAATTTACTTTCTTTGTTCTGAGAGCTCTGGGAGCTGTTTCTGCCAATTTAGTTGCCCAAACGGTCTGCTGCTGCTTTGCAGAAGTGTAGCTTATGATCCACTCTTATCCCAGTGAAACATATTTTCTGCTGGCCTTCTTGTAGCGAGCTGTCGTCTCCAGAAGCTGCTGGATCGCTCTGTGGGAAGAGATCTGCTGTGTCTACTCAAATCTTTCAGACAGATTCTTCTTCCTGTAGTGAACCGTTGTCTCCAGGCAGTTGCTGTTAACTCTTGTCCAGAGAAGTGACTTCCCTTCCTGCAGAGAGCCTACTTCCCTTCCTGCAGAGAGCTGCGTCAAGCCAGATGTAGTGCAGAGTCTTCTCCTTGAATCCTGGCTCTGAATCTCCTCCAGCTCTTATCCTTCTCCAGGCAGACTGACTTTCCAGGCCCACTGTTGCCTCTTTTATCCTCCCAGAGAATGGGCGTGGGATAATGCAAGGGCTTCTGGGAAGAACCACTTCAGCCAATGAGCTTGCTCCTTCTATCAAGCCAACCTGAGTTCTCACCTTGTAATTGTCCAGACAACCTGAATTCTCACCTTGTCACTGTCCAGACAACCTGAGTTCTCACCTAGTAATCCTAACATCTCCCCCTTTCTTTTGATTTAGAACATAGGACAGTCATGACCTTGAAACATAAATCCATCAATATGGGAAGTATTACACATAATTACATAAATTAAATAAGCACATAGTAACATAGTAACATAACACATGCTAGAAGTATATAACAAATAACATAATCAAATAATCATAAATTGAAAATTTATAAATGTCCATAAGTCCATTGTCCATTAGTCTCATCTTGTGTGAGGAAGTCCAATGATTCCTGTATATGGGAAGTATTACAGATAATTACATAAATGACCTTACTGTGGGTGGATTTTTAGAAAATCATGAGGAACCAAGAGATAAAGAACAGTGTGCTGAGGATAACATACCAGCATCTTCACTCAACAAAGGGAAAAAGTTGATGCATTGCAGAAGCCACGAAGAGGTCAACATTGAATTAAAAGCACAAATAATGAAGGAAATTCGAAAGCCAGGAAGAAAATATGAAAGAATCTTCACATTACTGAAACATGTTCAAGGCAGTTTGCAAACAAGACTAATATTTTTACAGAATGTTATTAAAGAAGCATCAAGGTTTAAAAAGCGAATGCTAATAGAGCAATTGGAGGGCTTCTTGGAAGAAATTCATCGCAGATCAAATCAGATAAATCATATTAATAGCAATTAAAAAGAAACTAGAATGTGGCCACCTCTTTTCCCTCCTTTCCCCCCAAACACAAAGTAAAACTATGACTGAAGGAGTACACTGCTGTGATCTTTGCATTCGTTTTTGACAAGCACTGTTGCCTCTTTTATCCTCCCAGAGAATGGGCATGGGATAATGCAAGGGCTTCTGGGAAGAACCACTTCTCCTTCTATCAAGTCAACCTGAGTTCTCACCTTGTAATTGTCCAGACAATCTGAATTCTCACCTTGTCACTGTCCAGACAACCTGAGTTCTCACCTAGTAATCCTAACACCTTCTAAGTTGTCTTGGGTTGAAAAATTGTTTTATCCTATCCTTTTGTTTGTTTTGCCATTCCAGAATTTATTTGGAAGTATTATTCTAATTTTGTTTTTAGAAAAATTTGGGACACTTCCGGAGATCACTTTCACCAAGTTGACTCTATCACTCCAGCATATTCCAGACTTAAATTTACTCTTAATTATGGGCCTATTTGTTGTGCCCTAGTTTGCTCATTTGTTTGTTTGTTTGTGTGTTTTTAATTGCTTTTCTTATTTTTCTTTTTACTTATTTTATATTATATTTTATTATAGCTTCTTATTTACAAAACATGGGTACGTTTTGTAAATATGCATGCTTAATATTCAACATTGACCCTTGCAAAACCTTTTGTTCCAAAATTTGCCCTCCTTCCCTCTGCCCTCTCCCCTAGATGGCAAGTAATCCAAAACATATTAAATATGTTAAAATATGTGTTAAATCCAATATATGTATACATGTGTATACAGTTATCTTTCTGTACAAGAAAAATTGAATCTAGAAAGAAAAAAAAAAAAAGAACCTAAGAAGGAAAACAAAAATGCAAGCAAACAATAACAGAAAATGCTATGGTATGGTCCTTACTCAGTTCCCATAGTCCTCTCTCTGAGTGTAGATGGCTTTCTTCATTACTGAACAATTGGAACTGATTTGAATGATCACATTGGTGAAGAGTCACATCTATCAGAATTGATCATCATATAATCTTGTTGTTGCCATGCATAATGATCTCCTGTTTCTGCTCATTTTACTTAGCATCAGTTCATGTAAGTCTCTCCAGGCTTCTCTTAAATTAAGCTGTTGGTCATTTTTTACAGAACAATAATATTCCATAACATTCATATGCTACGATTTATTCAGCCATTCTCCAAATAATGAGCATTCATTCAGTTTCAAGTTTCTAGCCACCACAAAAAGGGCTGCCACAAACATTTTGGCACATGCAGGTCCCTTTCCCTCTTTTAAGATCTCTTTGGAATATTAGCCCAATAGTAACATTGCTGAATCACAGGATATTATTGTGCCCTAGTTTTTAGAAGAAATGTTTTGTACTTTTTAAAATATTAACATCCGAGTAAATGGCTTTTCAAGAACTAATTCAGATTATTGCTAATTGTTGATAGAGAAAAATGAATAGAAGCTACAGAAGTAGAATTCACAGCCCCACACAGTTTTTCCTTGAACTGTATAAGAAAATAGCAGTCACCTCTTTGGGGACTCAATCTGTGAATTGAGCACAGATTGGGAAATAGTCCTGAAGCAAAGTTTTCTCTATTCTTATTTCTATATCTATCTATTTATTTATCTATCTATGTCTATGTCCACATTTATATATTTTTACATAAATATATATATATATATACATATAGGTATGTATATATATAATATATATGTTTATATTTAACAACATTACTATCTAGGATGCCCATATTGACAAATCAAATTAAATATTGAAATGATAGTACATACACATAAAAATTTAAAATTAAAATATGCTTTCCTCACAAGAATTATATGAGTTACATAGGAGAAGCAGAGGAAGATCCAAAATAAGAGTATCAAGCTTTGAATTCTGATTCATTATCTATGTGCCCTAGAAGAATTAATTTATTTTCTCTGAAGCACTAGTTTCCTCATCTGTAAAATGTTGGATTCAGATTAGATGACCTTATGGTGATTTCTTTTTTTTTAACTTAAAAATCCACAGTGTTAAAATTTAGCTTTTCAAAGAAATGACCCCAAAATAAGATCAAGGTTAAAAATATTCATAGTCTGTTACCTTTCTAGAAAGTAGCAATCAACCTGACTGATACTACTCTTATTCTGCTCATTATTTCACAAAGGTAGAACATGTTCAATTGGTTCATCTTAGAATTATAATTAAAATGGTTCTGATCCAGATATGCTCCTGAGTAAACAGGAAAAGTCTTGATCCCATTCTTCACCTTGCCACCAAGTGGCAAAATGAGATATAGAGGAAATAACTCTGGCATATTCTTAAGAATGTTGAACAAAGGATTATATAAAATGAGGGAGAAATATAAATGACCATGGAATCAGGCAATCACTTCACTAAGAAAGCACTGAAAGGAATCAAAATGAATTTTGCAGTCTGATTTTCAAGTTATTAGATTGAAAGAAAAGACTGAGCCTTGCTGGTGAGTGGGAACAGGATGAGGATCTGGCCATTTGAGTGATTTCTCCAAGCTTTTTTTTTTTTTTTCCCCACAGTGATGCATCCTTAAGATATAGTCAGATTCATTAACAGCTATGCCTTGTGATGAATAATTATGTATAAACTGGAGCTAAATTGAGTATCAGATTGTCAGAAATCTTAAGTTATTATCAGCAGGATTAATAGAAATATCACATACTTTTATTAGATCATCATATGTTTAATGCTTGAATTTCTTTATATATTTAGCATTCTACGATGTCTCTGATTTTCTCAAATTTCCATCTTTTTTCTTCTACCTTTTGCCTTCTCTTACGTATACATGTGCTTATACACATATGTGTTTGTGCACCAACAAAGGGACAACAATTCTATTGCAGCTTCCTTAAAATAAAAATTTTATAGACTTAAATGATATGTAGACTTTAAATTTAGTTGAGATTTAGAGCTTTAAAAGCATCTAGTTTAAGTCCTCCATCTAATAAATGATAAGACAGGAGTTCAGAGAGGTAAAAATGATTTACTTAAAGATGCAGAGGTAGTAGTAGCAAAACTAGAATGTTAGATCATATTGCATTTAAGCATCAAATTATAGTGCAATTTTTAAAAATCACCAGAATTCGTTTTTGTTAAGCTTCTAAGTAATAATTATTAGTTTGATACCCTATTATCATCTTTAAGCATTCCCAAGGACTGTCTAAAAGTTATCCAAAATTACACCTGCATCTAGTTATTTTAGGAAGATATTTTATCTTTTTACTGTTGGGGAAAAAAAAAACTATTGGAATTTTATTTCAAAACTATACATAAGTATAAGATAGCTTAAACTTGTATCTTCTTCATATGTTTCTGGGGTCAATTGCTAACATATTCATTAGAAATTTTCATATAAGCTGTTTAGATAATTTTTAAAAATAGAATACTTTGTTGAAAGTGTGATTTCTATAAAGTTCTAGTCCTTTCTCAGTTATAATAATGATAGATTTCATGATTTGTTAACAGAAATATAGAAAAAGTTGAAAAGAGCAAAGGTGGCAGCATGCTGAGAGAGGAAAAACTCATAATTTCTACGAATTCTTGATTCAATGTCTATTGTACCCCAAAATTTGTTGGAGCAAGTACTCCTAGAATATTTGAAGCTTTGGACATATTAAGCCTGTGTAGCTAAATCTCACAAAACAGTATCATTGTTTTCTTCTAGAATAGTTATTCTTAACCTTTGTTTGTATCATGGTCCTCTTTGACAGTGTGGTGAAACCAAATGATCCATTCAATAGATTTTTTTAAATTAATGAAATAAAGTTCATAGGATTACAAAGAAAACTAATTATATTGAAATAAAGTTGTAACTTTTCTGACTCAAGTTCATTAAAACTTTGAAATCTCTCCATGGAACTTTGCAAGATGTGTGTTGGGGGGTGAGTGGGGGAGGTTATTAAGAATCTTCATTTTAGAGAGGCAGGTACATGTCTATATGAATTAAATCCTCAGTTTTCCTGTCAATTCTTTCTTTACTATAGCTCTTGTACCATATTCAATCTAGTGTTCTGCCTACAAAGCCCTCCATTAAATATTAGATAATTCTCACTTTTCTAGACCCCCTACTCTTCACTTATACAAATCCCTTTCTTTTTAATCTTCCAAATCCATTGGTTTATAGTTTAGAAAGAGAGATATGGAAAGGGTCAGCTGGAAAAATGTTGAGCTGACAGATCCTGGAAGTAGTTTAGGGCAATTTAGCTGAATTTTTTTTCCTACTGCCTAAAAACATGTTCGGGTTTCCCTTATTCTACAAAAAATATGCATTTGACCTTGTCATGCTGGCAAGCTGTTATTCTATGTAAATGTTCACATATATAGTTAAAGCGAATTCATAGAATTTCTTTCTCATCAAGACTAAATGAATTTACTGTACCCCATTTTCCTAATCCCAAACAGAAAATAAATCACCTCAGTTTCTTCAAGTGTTTCCCCACGCAGAATATTCTTAAATTCGCTCATCTTTCCTCTCTTACTCTTCTGGTTACATTACCATTTAAAAATATGTCCTTCCTAAAACTTATTGCTTAAAACTGAATTCCATATTCTGGATGTGGTCTGACTAGAAAATTTTGACCAAACTCTCATACGTCCTTTGCTAATGTCATCAAAGATAACATTAGTACCCTAGCCACAGCATTACTTTTTTTTTAACTTTAAAAATATTTTAATAATAGTTTTTTTTTTTATTTTCAAAATATGTGCAAAGAGATTTTTCAACATACACCCTTGAAAACCCCAGCATTCCAATTTTTTTCTCCTTTCTTTCCCCCCACTCCCTCCCCTAGACAAGCAAATTATCCAATATATGTTAAGCATGTGCAATTCTTCAATACATATTTCCACAATTATCACAGCATTACATTCTTGAATCAGGTTGAGCTTTACTAGACTAAAATCCCAACGTTTATGGTCTAACCATAACACTCCCATAATATACTTGTGAAACTATGTTTTTAATCCCAAGGAAAACTGTTTATAATAATTTCTATTCCTTTTCTTATTTCATTAAGCCCATTGTTCTCACCTGTTCAGATTTTTGTTTTCTGGGTTTTTTTGGTTGTTTTTTTTTTCAATCTGGTTACTTTTTCAGTGTATTTGTATATTGCTTCTACTTCAGTTTTATGCACTCTTCAAATTAATAAGAATGCCAACTATGTCTATATTTAAAATACTGACAAAAATTTTAATAGACTTACAAAAGTCAAGAGACCGAGTAAGCAGTGAATGTTCACCTCCAAGCAACCAAAAGTAACACCCCAAGATAGGACCTAGAATACCAGAACTCGCTAGGAGACAGGATGAAACAATCTTTTAGACCAGGAAACATGGAAGATCAACAAAAGAGGTCCATCTTACTTGGGCATAGAGTGGGTGCAGTCAAGGACAGAAAGCTTCCCAGGGAGCTGGCAGTAAATCCCATGTCAACAAATCAGCAGGAGATCAGGAGTCCCAATATAGAGGAGTAGGTGAATGTCAATGCTCACCTACCATGTTCTTTAGCAAAGCCAGGGGAGCAACAGACTCCAGCTCTAGTAACTAACGGATATTTTGGTGTAACACTGGAGCAAACAGGCAAACTCCAGAGGCCAGACGTCCATATGATTCCTTGTTGCTTAAGCAAACAAGCAGCTGCCAGAACTAACTCTACTAAGCTTTAGCAAAGTTCCAGGCAAACAGGTAGCCTCCAGAGGCCAGACCTCAACATGCTTCAGTGAAGTCCTTAGGAAATTCAGAAACACTTCATCAGACACCACAACTAAGACCACAGGAAGTACCAGGTAAGCTTCTAAACTCCTACAACCTCCAGGAGCAATAAGCAACACTACACCTAATCCTTTTAGAGCAACACCAGGGGAGCAACAGTACAGAACCAGATGAGCAGCTAGGGCTTGTAGTCACTGACTCAAGAAACTTGAGATAGAGAACCCCAAAGACTCTGCTAGAGAACCCCAAAGACTCTGCTAAAAAGCTACTAGAAATCAAAATTTCAGCAAAGTGGCAGGATACAAAATAAATCCATATAAATCCTCGGCATTTTTATATATCACTAACAAAATGCAACAGCAAGAGATACAAAGAGAAATTCCATTCCAAACAAATGTTGAGAGTATAAAGTATTTGGGAATCCATCTACCAAAGAAAAGTCAGGAATTATATGAGAAAAATTACAAAACACTTGCCACAAAAATAAAGTCAGATTTAAATAATTGGAAAGACATTCAGTGCTCTTGGATAGGCCGAGCGAATATAATAAAGATGACAATACTCCCCACACTAATCTATTTATTGAGTGCTATACCAATCAGACTCCCAAGAAACTATTTCAATGACCTAGAAAAATAACAACAAAATTCATATGGAAGAATAAAAGGTCAAGAATTGCAAGGGAACTAATGAAAAAAAACTCAGAGGAAGGTGGTCTAAGTGTACCTGATCTAAAGCTATATTATATAGCAGCAGTCACCAAAACCATTTGGTATTGGCTAAGAAATAGACTAGTTGATCAGTGGAACAGATTAGATACAAAGGACAAAAAAGGGTACATCTATAGCAATCTAATCTTTGACAAACCCAAAGATACCAACATTAGGGATAAAAATTCATTATTTGTAAAAAACTGTTGGGAAAACTGGAAATTAATATGGCAGAAATTAGATATGGATCCACACTGAACACCATATACCAAGATAAGATCAAAATGGGTCCATGATTTAGGCATAAAGAATGAAATCATAAACAGATTAGAGGAACAGAGGATAGTCTACTTCTCAGACCTGTGGAGGAGGAAGGAATTTATGACCAGAGGAGAACTAGAGATCATTATTGCTCACAAAATAGAAGATTTTGATTACATCAAATTAAAAAGTTTCTGTACAAATAATACTAATGAAAACAAGATTAGAAGGGAAGTAACAAATTGGGAAAATATTTTTAAAAGCAAAGGTTCTGACAAAGGTCTCATTTCCAAAATATATAGAGAACTGACCCTAATTTATAAGAAACCGAACCATTCTCCAATTGATAAATGGTCAAAGGATATGAACAGACAATTCTCAGAGGAAGAAATTGAAACTATATCCACTCACATGAAAGAGTGTTCCAAATCACTACTGATCAGAGAAATGCAAATTAAGACCACTCTGAGATACCACTACACACCTGTCAGATTGGCTAAGATGACAGGAATAAATAATGATGAATGTTGGAGGGGATGTGGGGAAACTGGGACACTAATACATTGCTGGTGGAGTTGCGAAAGAATCCAGCCATTCTGGAGAGCAATCTGGAACTATGCCCAAAAAGTTATCAAACTGTGCATACCCTTTGACCCAGCAGCGCTACTACTGGGCTTATATCCCAAAAAAATACTAAAGAGCGGAAAGAGACATATATGTGCCAAAATGTTTGTGGCAGCTCTTTTTGTTGTAGCTAGAAACTGGAAGATGAATGGATGTCCATCAGTTGGAGAATGGTTGGGTAAATTATGGTATATGAAGGTTATGGAATATTATTGCTCTGTAAGAAATGACCAGCAGGAGGAATACAGAGAGGTCTGGAGAGACTTACATCAACTGATGTTGAGTGAAATGAGCAGAACCAGAAGATCACTGTATACTTCAACAACAATACTGTATGAGGATATATTCTGATGGTAGTGGAAATCTTCAACATAAAGAAGAGCCAACTCACTTCCAGTTGATCAATGATGGACAGAGGTAGCTACACCCAGAGAAGGAACACTGGGAAATGAATGTAAATTGTTAGCACTAATATCTGTCTGCCCAGGTTACATGTACCTTCGGAATCTAATGCTTATTGTGCAACAAGAAAATGGTATTTACACACATGTATTGTATCTAGGTTATATTGTAACACAAGTAAAATGTATGGGATTGCCTGTCATCGGGGGGAGGGAGTAGAGGGAGGGGGGGATAATTTGGAAAAATGAATACAAGGGATAATATTATTAAAAATATATAAGAAAAATTATTAAAATAAAAAAAGATAATTTGAAGGACATTAAAAAAAAGAAAAAAAAAAGAAACGAGAGAATATTCCTTCTATACTGGGATTAAAGATCAAATTTAAAAGAAAGGAAAAAAAAGCAAAAAAATGTATAAGCATAAAACAAGAACAACAAAAAAGAATCTAACCATAAAAAGTTATGGTGGTGACAGAGAAAACCAAGACACATATTCAGAAGAAGACAATAATATCAAACACATATGTGCAAAATCTCAAAGAAAAAGAGGAAGTGTTCTCAAGATCAGAAAAAAAAAACCTCATCAAAGATCACAAAAAAGAGTTTAAATATCATAAGAGAGAGGTTGAAGAAAAATTGGGAAAAGAAACAAGAGTGATGCAAGAGAATTGTTAAAGAAAAAAAAAAAAAAAGGAGGGGAAAGGACCCACATGTATAAAAATGTTTGTAGCAGCTCTTTTTGCCGTGGCAAAGAATTGGAAAATGAATAGATGCCCATTAGTTGTAGAATAATTAAATAAGTTATGGTATATTAAAGTACTTAAGTATTATTGTTCTATAAAAAATGATCAACAAGCTGATTTTAGAAAGGCCTAAAAAAATTTATGTGAACTGATGCTGTGCAAAACAAGGAGAACCAGGAATATATTGTCTACCGTAACAGCAAGATTGTTTAATGATCAACTATGAAAGATTTGATTCTTCTCAGTGGTTCAGTAATCCTAGGCAATCCCCATAAACTTTGGAGAGAAAACACCACCTGCATCCAGAAAAACAACTATGGAGATTGAATATAAATGAACTCATATGATATATTCACTTTATTCCCTGTTTTATTTTCTTCTGAAGTGTTTTCCCCTTTTCTTTTCATTTTTCTCTCCCAACAAGATATATAAAGAACTCTATACTTTAAAAAGCCAGTATACATGTAAAACATAAAAATAAAATCCATATATAAGGAAAAAACACAAAATGAAAACAATACAAAAAAAAAAAAAAAAGGAACAGAATAATGAATTGGGGAGACAACTAAAAAATAATTGAGAAAGAAAAAATTTAAAATTCCCAATTAAACACCAAATTGAAGATCATGAAAATTAATGGTGAGATTAATAATATTGAAACTAACCAAAAACTTTTGAGCTAATAAATATATCTATGAGCTGATTTTACGAAAAAAAGACAGATATCATTCAATTTCCTTTAAAAAAGAAAAAACCAACCCAGAAAATTAAAGGGTGAAATCAGTATATCGAAATAATTAAAGGAGTCATTAGAGAATTTTTTGTCCAATTTAATACCTATAACTCTGTCATTCTAAGTAAAAATTATGAATATTTATGAAAATGTATATTGTCTTTGCTAACATCAGGAAATAGAAAAATCTAAATAACTCCAATTTAGAAAATGAAATTGAATAAACTATTAATTATCTCCCTAGAAAAAAATTCCAGGGCCACATGGGTTTCTGAATGAATTATACTAAACATTTTAAGAACAATTAATTCTAGTATTATATAAGATATTTGGAAAAATAGGTGAGCGTCTTCTGACACAAATATTGTACTATTACCTGAACCAGAAAGTACTAAAACAGAAAGAAAATTATATGCCAATTTCCATAGTGAATGACCTTGCAAAAATTTTGAACAAAGTACTAACAAGGCAATAGCAACAATATATCACAAAGGTTATATACTATCACCAGGTGAGAGTTGGACCAGGATTGCAGGTTTGGTTAGTTGTTAGAAAAACTATCAACATAATTGACTGTATCAATAAGAAAACCAATAGAAAAATATAACCATCTCAATAGATGCTGAAAAAGCTTTTGATAAAACATAGTACCTATTTCTATTAAAAAAAAATAATACAGAGCACAGGAATAAAAGGAGCATGCCTTAAAATGATAACTAGTAGCTTTCTAAAACCATTATTAAGCATTACATGTAATAGTGATAAGTGAGAAGCCTTCCCAAGAAGATCAGGGATGAAGCAAGGATACATTATCACCAGTATCATTTAATATAGTACTAGAAATGTTAGTAGTTAGCAGTAAAAGAAAGAGAAATTGATGGAATTAAGAAAGACAAAGAGGAAACTAAACTATCATTCTTTGCTGTTGAAGATATGATGGTATACTTTAAATAACCTTAGAGCACCAAATAAACTTATTTGAAATAATTAGCCACTTTAGCAGACTTGCAAGATATAAGATAAACCCACATAAATCATCAGTATTTTTTTTTTTTTTTTTTTTTTGTGTGTGTGTGAATATCATTTTCTTGTTGCACAATAAACATTAGATTCCGAAGGTACATGCAACCTGGGCAGACAGATATTAGTGCTAACAATTTACATTCACTTCCCAGTGTTTCTTCTCTGGGTGTAGCTACCTCTGTCCATCATTGATCAACTGGAAGTGAGTTGGCTTTTCTTTATGTTGAAGATTTCCACTTCCATCAGAATACATCCTCATACAGCATTGTTGCTGAAGTGTACAGCGATCTTATGGTTCTGCTCATTTCCCTCAGCATCAGTTGATTTAAATCTCTCCAGGCCTCTCTGTATTCCTCCTGCTGGTCATTTCTTACAGAGCAATAATATTCCATAACCTTCATATACCATAATTTAACCCAACCATTCTCCAACTGATGGACATCCATTCATCTTCCAGTTTCTAGCTACTACAAAAAGAGCTGCCACAAACATTTTGGCACATATATGACTCTTTCCGCTCTTTAGTATTTCTTTGGGATATAAGCCCAGTAGTAGCGCTGCTGGGTCAAAGGGTATGCACAGTTTGATAACTTTTTGGGCATAGTTCCAGATTGCTCTCCAGAATGGCTGGATTCTTTCGCAACTCCACCAGCAATGCATTAGTGTCCCAGTTTCCCCACATCCCCTCCAACATTCATCATTATTTATTCCTGTCATCTTAGCCAATCTGACAGGTGTGTAGTGGTATCTCAGAGTGGTCTTAATTTGCATTTCTCTGATCAATAGTGATTTGAAACACTCTTTCATGTGAGTGGATATAGTTTCAATTTCTTCCTCTGAGAATTGCCTGTTCATATCCTTTGACCATTTATCAATTGGAGAATGGTTCGGTTTCTTATAAATTAGGGTCAGTTCTCTATATATTTTGGAAATGAGACCTTTGTCAGAACCTTTGCTTTTAAAAATATTTTCCCAATTTGTTACTTCCCTTCTAATCTTGTTTTCATTAGTATTATTTGTACAGAAACTTTTTAGTTTGATGTAATCAAAATCTTCTATTTTGTGAGCAATAATGATCTCTAGTTCTCCTCTGGTCATAAATTCCTTCCTCCTCCACAAGTCTGAGAGGTAGATTATCCTCTGTTCCTCTAATCTATTTATTATCTCCCTCTTTATGCCTAAATCCTGGACCCATTTTGATCTTATCTTGGTATATGGTGTTAAGTGTGGATCCATATCTAATTTCTGCCATACTAATTTCTAGTTTTCCCAACAGTTTTTTCCGAATAATGAATTTTTATCCCTAATGTTGGTATCTTTGGGTTTGTCAAAGACTAGGTTGCTATATATGTACCCTTTTTTGTCCTTTGTATCTAATCTGTTCCACTGATCTACCGGTCTATTTCTTAGCCAATACCAAATGGTTTTGGTGACTGCTGCTATATAATATAGCTTTAGATCAGGTACACTTAGACCACCTTCCTCTGAGTTTTTTTTCATTAGTTCCCTTGTAATTCTCGACCTTTTATTCTTCCATATGAATTTTGTTGTTATTTTTCTAGGTCATTGAAATAGTTTCTTGGGAGTCTGATTGGTATAGCACTCAATAAATAGATTAGTGTGGGGAGTATTGTCATCTTTATTATATTCGCTCGGCCTATCCAAGAGCACTGAATGTCTTTCCAATTATTTAAATCTGATTTTATTTTTGTGGCAAGTGTTTTGTAATTTTTCTCATATAATTCCTGACTTTTCTTTGGTAGATGGATTCCCAAATACTTTATACTCTCAACATTTGTTTGGAATGGAATTTCTCTTTGTATCTCTTGCTGTTGCATTTTGTTAGTGATGTATAAAAATGCCGAGGATTTATGTGGATTTATTTTGTATCCTGCCACTTTGCTGAAATTTTGAATTATTTCTAGTAGCTTTTTAGCAGAGTCTTTGGGGTTCTCTAAGTATACCATCATGTCATCTGCAAAAAGTGATAGTTTGATTTCCTCATTTCCTACTCTAATTCCTTGAATCTCTTTCTCGGCTCTTATTGCCGAGGCTAGCATTTCTAGTACTATATTGAATAGTAATGGTGATAGTGGGCAACCTTGTTTCACTCCTGATCTTACTGGGAAAGGTTGTAGTTTATTTCTATTGCATATTATGCTTACTGAAGGTCTTAAATATATGTTCCTGATTATTCTAAGGAATAGTCCATTTATTCCTATACTCTCAAGATTTTTTAGTAGGAATGGATGTTGGATTTTGTCAAATGCTTTTTCTGCATCTATTGAGATGATCATATGGTTCTTATTAATTTGATTATTAATATGGTCAATTATATTAATAGTTTTCCTAATATTAAACCAGTCCTGCATTCCTGGAATAAATCCTACTTGATCATAGTGTATTATCCTGGAGATGATTTTCTGAAGTCTTTTTGCTAATATCCTATTTAAGATTTTAGCATCAATATTCATTAAGGAGATTGTTCTATAATTTTCTTTCTCAGTTTTCAATCTACCTGGTTTAGGTATCAGTACCATGTCTGTGTCATAAAAGGAGTTTGGTAGGACTCCTTCATCCCCTATTTTTTCAAATAATTTATATAATATTGGGGCTAATTGTTCTTTAAATGTTTGGTAGAATTCACATGTGAATCCATCTGGCCCTGGGGATTTTTTCCTGGGGAGTTGATTAATAGCTTGTTCTATTTCTTTTTCTGAAATGGGACTATTTAAGCATTTTATCTCCTCCTCTGTTAATCTAGGGAGCCTATATTTTTGGAGGAAGACATTCATTTCACTTAAGTTATCAAATTTATTGGCATAAAGTTGGGCAAAGTAACTCCTTATTATTTCTCTAATTTCCTCTTCATTGGTGGAAAGATCCCCCTTTTCATTTGTAAGACTATCAATTTGATTTTCCTCTTTCTTTTTTTTGATCAAATTTACCAAAGGTTTATCTATTTTATTGGCTTTTTCATAAAACCAACTCTTGGTTTTATTTATTAATTCAATATTTTTTTACTTTCAATATTATTGATTTCTCCTTTTAATTTTTGTATTTCAAGTTTAATTTTTGGTTGGGGGTTTATAATTTGGTCTTTTTCTAGCCTTTTAAGTTGCAAGCCCAATTCGTTAATCTTCTCTTTCACTATTTTCTTCAAATAAGACTCTAAAGATATAAAATTTCCCCTTATTACTGCTTTAGCTGCATCCCATAGATTTTGGTATGATGTCTCATCATTGTCATTATCTTGGGTGAAATTGTTAATTGTTTGTATAATTTGCTCTTTCACCCAGTCATTCTTTAAGATGAGATTATCCAGTTTCCAATTACTTTTTGTTCTATTTACCCCTAACTTTTTACTGAATGTAGCTTTTATTGCATTGTGATCTGAGAAGAAAGCATTTATTATTTCTGCCTTCCTACATTTAATTTTGAGATCTTTATGTCCTAATATATGGTCTATTTTTGTATAGGATCCATGAACTGCTGAGAAGAAAGTATATTCCTTTCTATTTCCATTCAGTTTTCTCCAAAGGTCTATCATACCTAGTTTTTCTAATGTTCTATTTACTTTTTAAATTTCTTTCTTATTTGTTTTTTATTTTGATTTGTCTATCAGTATTTCTTTATATTACTGTCAAAATCCAACAAGAGATAGAGAAATTTTATTTAAAATAATTATAAACAATATAAAATATCAAGAAAAAGACTCAAGAATAAAGAGCTCAAAAGCAAATATGAAATAAAGTATTATGAAAAACAAAATATATTACTTTTAATATATTTAATTAAAAGGCATTTGTACAAATAAAACTGATGTTAGAAGGAAAGTAGAAAGCTGAGGGGAAAATTTTTTATAAGTGACTCTAATAAAATCCCCACTTCTCAAATATATAGAGAACTGTGTCAAATTTATAAGAATTACAAGTCATTCCCCAAATGATAAATGGTCAAAGGATATGAACATACAGTTTTCAGATGAAAAAATCAAGTTCAAGAGAAATGCAAATTAAAACAAATTTAGATACCACACCACACCTATCAGACAAATAAAGAAAAGTGATAAATGTTGGAAAGAATATAGGGAAATTGGGTCACTAATGTACTCTTGGTAGAGTTGTGAACTAATCCAACCAACCTGGAGAGCAATTTAGAACTATGTGAAAAGGACTATAAAATTGTGCATACCTTTGGATATAATAATACCGCATTCATTCTATATCCCAAAAAGATCATAGAAGGAGAAAAGAAACTCCATGTGCAAAAATATTTATAGCAGTCCTTTTTATGATGACAAAATATTAAAAACTTAGAGGATTCCCATTAGTTGAGGGATGGCTAAATAAGTGTAACATATGAATGTAAAGGAATGCTACTGTACAATAAATTATGGGCAGCCAAATTTTAAAAAACAAACAAACAAAACAACAATCCTGGAAAGAATTGTATAATTTGATGCAAAGTAAAATGATTAGAACCAGGAAAGCATCATATGTGGTATCAGCAAATGCCTAATGATGAACTACGAATGATTCAGCTCATCTCAGCAACACAAAGATCCAAGGCAAGTACAAAGGACTCAAAAAGAAAAAATGCTATTCATATCCATATAAAGAATCCATGAACTCTGAATGCAGATCAAAGTATATTTTTCACTTTAATCTTGTTCCTGTTTTTTTTTTTCTTGATCTATTTCTTCTTTCACAACTGTAATTAATATGGAAATTTGTTTTTTACATAATGCATTTATAAACTATATCGACCTTCCTACCATCTTCTGAAGAGGGCCAGGGAGAGAGAGAAGGAGAAGAGGTATTTGAAAACTCAAAATCTTATAAAAAAAATGAATGCTGACTTCCGGCCAAGATGGCGGCGTGGAGGTAGACAGCTGCTTGGGCTCCTTGTTTTCTCTCAGAACTTACTTCATGACAAGCCTCAGAATTAATGCTTGACCCAGAAATAAATCCACAAATAATCACCAAGAGAAGACATCCTTAAAAGTCGCCAGAAAAGGTCTGTGTTTGCTCAGGGGAGGGTCAATCAGACTGGGCACAGACTGAGGGCAGGCAGCCAGACCGAGACAGGCAGCACACAGCTCAGACTGGAGGGGGAGGGGTATGATCTATGCCATTTCTGCTAAAAGACTTTTTCCCCAGAGTGGATACTCTGTCTTGGCATCAAGCCAGGAGCAGCATAGAGGGTGTAAACACCGGAAGTAAAGATTAAAACCCCAGAAAGCCAACATCTCTCAGAACCTGGCCACCCCCAACCCCTAACTGGACTGACTCAGTGGGTTCTCAGAGCCTCAGAGCGCAGACTCAGTACAGTCATTGCTGTTCTCTTAGTGGCTCTCTGCTGCCCTACCCCCAGTCTGTAGAGGAAGCCCATTAATACCATCCAGCCCCATCCCCCACAAAACAGACCAATTGTTTCTATTGTCAGTTTGTTTTCTTTGATTCCTACTCTAACAAAATGAACAAAAAGTTCAAAAGAGTTCTAACCATTGACAGCTTTTGTATGGAGAGAGAGCAGACTTCAAACACTGAGAAGACTAAAAACAGACTGTCCCCAGAGGAATCCCCTAAGAGGGATATGAGCTGCTCCTCAATACAAAAGAATCTCATAGAGGAAATCAAAAAGGCTCTCACAAGAGAGCTGGAAAAGAAATAGGAAAAGGAAAGGGAGGCTTGGCAAGAGAGCCTGGAGAAGTCATCCCATGCATTTAAAGACAGAGTGGATAAAGAAAACAAATCATTGATAAACAAAATTAGTTAATTGGAAAAGGTAAACAACTCCAAGGAAAACAGGATTAGTGAGCTGGAAAAAGAAAACAGCTCTCTAAAAAGTAAAATGGATAAAATGGAAAAAAATTCCATAGAAGATAAAAACTCAATTGGACAGTTACAAAGAGATATAAAAAAAGTGAGTGAAGAAAATACATCATTGATAATTAGACTGGAACAAGTAGAAATGAATGACTCAAGGAGAAACCAAGGGGTAGTCAAGCAAAACCAGAGAAATGAAACAATTGAAAAGAATGTCAAGTACCTTACCAGAAAGACAACAGACCTGGAAAACAGATCCAGGAGAGACAATTTGAGAATAATTGGACTCCCTGAAAAATGTGAGGAAAAAAAGAGCTTGGACACCATTTTCGAGGAAATTATCAAAGAGAACTGCCCAGACGTTCTGGAAATAGACGGTAAAATAGACATTGAAAAAATTCATCGATCACCTACTGAAAGGGACCCTAAAATCAAAACGCCAAGAAATATAGTGGCCAAATTCAAGAACCATCAGACAAAGGAAAAGATATTGGAAGCTGCTAGAAAAAAGCAATTCATATATGGAGGATCCACAATAAGGATAACCCAGGATCTAGCAGCATCCACATTAAAAGAACGAAGGGCCTGGAACATGATATTCCGAAAGGCTAAGGATCTTGGTATGCAGCCAAAATAACTTACCCAG
This sequence comes from Sminthopsis crassicaudata, assembly GCF_048593235.1. NCBI lineage: Eukaryota > Metazoa > Chordata > Mammalia > Dasyuromorphia > Dasyuridae > Sminthopsis > Sminthopsis crassicaudata. The sequence continues at coordinate 76,202,844 of NC_133621.1, read as the reverse complement.
CAAGAATGAGCATCGTTTTCCAGGGAAAAAGATGGACATTTAACGAAATAAATGAATTCCATCTATTTTTGATGAAAAAACCAGACCTACATAAAAGGTTTGATCTTCAAATACAGAACTCAAGAGATTTCTAAAAAGGTAAAAAGAAATCTTGAGAACTATACTTCTGCCAAAAAATATGTAACTAATATATGTACAATTTGTCTTAGAAACTAGAGGTGGAAAGGAAATTATATCATAAAAAAGTGTAAAGTGGTGGTACTACATTTCATGAAGAGGCAAAGGTAACCTATTATATCTGAGAGAAAGATAGGAGGGAGATGAACATAGTGTGTATCAATAGACATATTCGATTTATGGTGAAACTTCTTCCACTTCATTGAAAAGTGAAAGGGAAGGAGTAAGCTAAGGGGAAGGGAATACAGAAATTTCGAGGAAAAGGAGTAAAATAAGGGGAGGATCTTTAAGGTGGGGGAGGGATCCTAAAAAAGGAGGGCTGTGAAAAGCAAGTGGTGTTCAACAGTTTAATATTGGGTAGGGGGGTAAGAGGGAAGGAAAGGGGAAAAGCATAAGCAGGGGTTAATAGGATGGCAAGCAATATAGAATTAATCCTTCTAACCATAAATGTGAATGGGGCAAACTGCCTCATAAAGAGGAAGCAGTTAGCAGACTGGATTAAAAGTCAGAATCCTACTATATGTTGTTTACAGGAAACACACCTGAAACAGGGTGAGACATTCAAACTAAAAGTAAAAGGGTGGAGCAGAATCTATTATGCTTCAGGCAAAACCAAAAAAGCAGGAGTAGCCATCCTCATCTCAGATCAAGCAAAAACAAAAATTGATCTAATTAAAAGAGATAAGGAAGGGCATTATATCCTGCTAAAGGGCAGCATCAATAATGAAGCAGTATCAATATTAAACATATATGCACCAAGTGGTGCAGCATCTAAATTCTTAAAAGAGAAATTAAGAGAGCTGCAAGAGGAAATAGATAGCAAAACTATAATAGAGGGAGATCTCAACTTTGCACTCTCAGAATTAGATAAATCAAACCACAAAATAAATAAGAAAGAAGTCAAAGAGGTAAATAGAATACTAGAAAAGTTTGATATGATAGATCTTTGGTGAAAGCTAAATGGAGACAGAAAGGAATATACTTTCTTCTCAGCAGTTCATGGAACCTATACAAAAATTGATCATATACTAGGACATAAAAAACTCAAAATCAAATGCAGTAAAGCAGAAATAGTAAATGCATACTTTTCAGACCACAATGCAATCAAAATTACATTTAATAAAAAGCCAGGGGAAAATAGACCAAAAACTAATTGGGAACTAAATAATCTTATACTAAAGAATGAATGGGTAAAATAGCAAATCATAGACATAATTAATAACTTCACCCAAGAAAATGACAATAATGAGACATCACACCAAAATGTGTGGGATACAGCCAAAGCAGTAATAAGGGGAAGTTTTATATCTCTACAGGCCTACTTGCATAAAATAGAGAGAGAGCCAATGAATTGGGATTAAAACTAAAATTACTAGAAAAGGAAAAAATTAAAAACCCCTAGACAAACATAAAACTTGAAATTCAAAAAATAAAAGGTGAGATTAATAAAATTGAAAGTAAAAAAAATATTGAATTAATTAATAAAACTAAGAGTTGGTTCTATGAAAAAACCAACAAAATAGACAAACCTTTAGTAAACCTGATTAAAAAAAGGAAAGAGAAAAAGCAAATTGTTAGTCTTGAAAATGAAAAGGGTGAACTCACCACTAATGAAGAGGAAATTAGAACAATAGTTAGGAGCTACTTTGCTCAACTTTATGCCGATAAATTCGATAACTTAAATGAAATGGAAGAATACCTTCAAAAATATAGTTTGCCCAGATTAACAGAGGAAGAAGTAAGTAGTCTAAATAGTCCCATCTCAGAAAAAGAAATAGACCAAGCTATTAACCAACTTCCTAAGAAAAAGTCCCCAGGACCAGATGGATTTACATGTGAATTCTACCAAACATTTAAAGAAAAACTAACTCCAATGCTATGTAAACTATTTGAAAAAATAGGGATTGAAGGAGTCCTACCAAATTCCTTTTATGACACAGACATGGTACTAATACCTAAACCAGGTAGATAGAAAACTGAGAAAGAAAACTATATACCAATTTCCTTAATGAATATTGATGCTAAAATCTTAAATAAGATATTAGCAAATAGACTTCAGAAAATCATCCCCAGGATAATACACTATGACCAAGTGGGATTTATACCAGGAATACAGGGCTGGTTTAATATTAGGAAAACTATTAGTATAATTGACCATATTAATAATCAAATTAATAAAAACCATATGATCATCTCAATAGATGCAGAAAAAGCATTTGATAAAATCCAACATCCATTCCTACTAAAAACACTTGAGAATATAGGAATAAATGGACTATTTCTTAAAATAATGAGCATATATTTAAAACCTTCAGTAAACATCATATGTAATGGCGATAAACTAGACCCTTTCCCTATAAGATGAGGAGTGAAACAAAGTTGCCCACTATCACCATTACTTTTCAATATAGTACTAGAAACTCTAGCCTCGGCAATAAGAGCCGAGAAAGAGATTCAAGGAATTAGAGTAGGAAATGAGGAAATCAAATTATCACTTTTCACAGATGACATGATGGTATACTTAGAGAACCCCAAAGACTCTACTAAAAAGCTATTAGAAATAATTCAGAATTTTAGCAAAGTTGCAGGATACAAAATAAATCCACATAAATCCTCAGCATTTTTATACATTAACAACACAGTCCAACAGCAAGAGATACAAAGAGAAATTCCATTCAAAATAACGGTCGATAGTATAAAATATTTGGGAATATATCTACCAAAGGAGAGTCAGGAATTATATGAGCAAAATTATAAAACACTTGCCACAAAAATAAAGTCAGATTTAAATAATTGGAAAGACATTCAGTGCTCTTGAATAGGCCGAGTGAATATAATTAAGATGACAATACTCCCTAAACTAATCTATTTATTTAGTGCTCTACCAATCAGACTTCCAAGAAACTATTTAAATAACCTAGAAAAAATAACAACAGAATTCATATGGAACAACAAAAGGTTGAGAATTTCAAGGGAAGTAATGAAAAAAAAAACTAAATGAAGGTGGTCTAGCTGTACCTGATCTAGAACTATATGATAAAGCAACAGTCACCAAAACCATTTGGTATTGGCTAAGAAATAGACTAGTTGATCAGTGGCATAGGTTAGGTTCACAGGGCAAAATAGTGAATAAAAATAGCAATCTAGTATTTGACAAACCCAAAGATCCCAAATTTTGGGATAAGAATTCATTATTTGACAAAAAACTGCTGGGAAAACTGGAAATTAGTATGGCAGAAACTAGGCATGGACCCACATTTAACACCACATACTAAGTTTAGATCAAAATGGGTCCAAGATTTAGGCATAAAGAACGAAATCATAAATAAATTGGAGGAACATGGAATGGTTTACCTCTCAGACTTGTGGAGGAGGAAGGAGCTTGTGTCTCAGGGAGAACTAGAGACCATTATTGATCACAAAATAGAAAATTTTGATTACACCAAATTAAAAAGTTTCTGCACAAACAAAACTAATGCAAACAAGATTAGAAGGGAAGTAACAAATTGGGAAAACATTTTTATAGTTAAAGGTTCTGATAAAGGCCTCATCTCCAAAATATACAGAGAATTGACTTTAATTTATAAGAAATCAAGCCATTCTCCAATTGATAAATGGTCAAAGGATATGAACAGACAAGTTTCAGATGATGAAATTAAAACTATTTCCGCTCATATGAAAGAGTGTTCCAAATCACTATTGATCAGAGAAATGCAAATTAAGACAACTCTGAGATATCATTACACACCTGTCAGAATGGCTAAGATGACAGGAACAAATAACGATGAATGTTGGAGGGGCTGTGGGAAAACTGGGACACTGATGCATTGTTGGTGGAGTTGTGAAAGAATCCAACCATTCTGGAGAGCAATCTGGAATTATGCCCAAAAAGTTATCAAAATGTACATACCCTTTGACCCAGCCATACTACTCCTGGGCTTATATCCCAAGGAAATACTAAAGAAGGGAAAGGGACCTGTATGTGCCAAAATGTTTGTGGCAGCCCTTTTTGTAGTGGCTAGAAGCTGGAAGATGAATGGATGTCCATCAATTGGAGAATGGTTGGGTAAATTATGGTATATGAATGTTATGGAATATTATTGTTCTGTAAGAAATGACCAACAGGATGAATACAGAGAGGCTTGGAGAGACTTACATCAACTGATGCTGAGTGAAACGAGCAGAACTAGGAGATCATTATACACTTCAACAATGATACTGTATGAGGATGTATGCTGATGGAAGTGGATATCTTCACCATAGAGAAGAGCTAATCCAATTCCAATTTATTAATGATGGACAGAATCAGCTACATCCAGAAAAGGAACACTGGGAAATGAGTGTAAACTGTTATTTTTACCTTCTGAATCCAATTCTTCCTGTGCAACAAGGAATTCGGTTCTACACACATATATTGTATCTAGAATATACTGTAATATATTTAACATGTATAAGACTGCCTGACATCTGGGCGAGGGGGTTGGGGAGGAAGGGAAAAAATCTGAATAGAAGTAAGTGCAAAGGATAATGTTGTAAAAAATTACACATGCATATGTACTGTCAAAAAAAAAGTTATAATTATAAAATAAAATAAAAATTAAATTTAAAAAATGAATGCTAAAAAATTTTTTTTGACATTTAACTGGGTAAAAAATAAATAGTTTTTAAAAATCAATAGCAAAGCATTAATTCATACAGAAAAATACAATTAATTCTTTTAGATATCGATAATGTATGCAATATATTGTTCTACCTATAAAAATACTTTATGCAAGATATTATTAATTTTCATATTTGTACTCTCAATTCTTCTGTTTTTTCTCATTTAGCATTCTACATTACCATCTATCTTTACTAATCCAAATTCTCTGAATTTTCATTACTGACACCTCTTTTATTACCTTTTCCCTATTCTAAGTCAATATAAGTATATTTACATGTATACATATATGGGTGTTTGTATGCATACAAGCATATACAGAAAGTTTTAGTGTTTGTTTATATTTTAATTAGCTTAAACTTAACAATGCACTAAGACTTTGGAGAGAGCATGTCTGTATATATATATATATATATATATATGTATATATATATGTATATGTATATATGTGTGTGTGTATATATATATGTATATGATATAGATATGCATGTGTATTTACATACAGATAGTCAGACATTTACACATATATAACCTTCAGATTTTACTGGCAAATGTGATATCCTAGGTATCAAAAGACCTTGGCATTTGTCTTCAAAGAATTCTTAATAATATATTGAATCCCACCCTCTGGGTCACCCAGATCATTATAATAGCCTTTCAAGAAAATATTCCACTTTCATTCCTTTCTATCTCAAAAGCATCCTCTATGTGAGTATCCAAACCAACTTCCTAAGGCATTTTTAGTTTTTCTTCTACCTTTCTTCCCTACCCTCAAATCAGCAAAAACTATCTATTGACTAGAAGATAAAAATATTCCTTCTTTAATCTGGCATTTAAGGATATCTATGATTGTGTACAATCTTTGCTTCTTGCTTCATTTAATTCAATGGACCTTAATAGCCTCTATTTCGCAGGCAAATTTAGCTATCTGCTGTTTCCTACTGTCTTATTATTTTGACTTTATAAATACCTTCATAGACAATATTATTATTTTGAGGGATTCTGAAAGAAGTGACCTCAAAAAAATCCAAGCACAACAATCCTTTAACCTTGGTTTTATCTAGGGTTTTTCATCATTAGATTTCTAACTTCTCTCCTGCTTCTTCTACAGGCTGTCAGATTATTTGTTTTTCTCAATCTTTTTTTTTATTGTACCTTCAGTCAAATCATGACCTCTAATTGTAGTGTCCCTTAGATTTCTGCCCTTAGTTCTAAAATCTTCTTCCTCTGCCCTACTTTATTTGATGACCTTATCAGCTTCTATGAATTTAATTACATCTCTATTCCCTGTGATTATGATTCTTAAACCTAGCTCTCCTGCTCCAGCCTCTCTGACTGCCAACCTCACATATCCAATTGCCTTTCACACATCTTGAACTAGTCTGGTAGATATCTTACATTAAACATGTATGAAACTGAACCCATTATCTTTGTCCCTAAATGCTCCCTACACCGTCCCTATTACTGTAGAAACAGCATTATCCTCCCAATCATTCAGGTTCTTACCTTGGGCACCATTTTTTATTATCTTTTTTATTATCTCTCACCTACATATCCAATCTGTTGCCAAGGCCCACCAAATTCACCTATGCAATATCTTTTGAATACTATGCCCTTCTCTCCTCTGACACTACTATAGTTGTAGGGCTGGCCCTCATCACTTCATGCTTGAACTAAAACAATAGCCTGCTAGTAGGTTTGTTTGCCTCAGGTGTCTCTTTAGTCCAATATGTCCTTCATATAGTCACCAAGTGATTTTTCTAAAGTACAGATGTGACACTCTTACTCTTACTCAGTAAACTCCACTGTATTTCTATAATCTCCAGGAACAAATATAAAATGCGCTCAAACCCCTCCATAATGTAGCCCCCCCATGCCTTCCCAGTATTCTTATATCTTAACTCTTTACATATTTTCTTTGACCCAGTAATATTGCCCTTCTGGCTGTTCCACAAACAAAACACTCTATCTCTGAATTCTAAACATTTTCCCTGACTGACTGTTCCTTATCACTGGAATACTCTTTCTCCTCAATTCAGCCTAATTTCAACTTCCTCAGCTTTCTTTAATTCTCTCTGTATAAGATCATAAATAAATTAGAGGAACATAGGATAGTTTACCTCTTAGACTTGTGGAGGAGGAAGGAATTTGTGACCAAAGGAAAACTAGAGATCATTATTGATCACAAAATACAAAATTTTGATTACATCAAATTAAAAAGCTTCTGTACAAACAAAACTAATGCAAACAAGATTATAGGGAAGTAACAAATTGGGAAAACATTTTTATATTTAAAGGTTCTGATAAAGGCCTCATCTCCAAAATATACAGAGAATTGACTTTAATTTATAAGAAATCAAGCCATTCTCCAATTGATAAATGGTCAAAGGATATGAACAGACAATTTTCAGATGATGAAATTGAAATTATCCACTCATATGAAAGTGTTCCAAATCACTACTGATCAGAGAAATGCAAATTAAGACAACTCTGAGATACCACTACATACCTGTCAGATTGGCTAAGATGACAGGAACAAATAATGATGAATGTTGGAGTGTCTGTGGGAAAACTGGGACACTGATGCATTGTTGTCGAGTTGTGAAAGAATCCAGCCATTCTTGAGAGCAATTTGGAACTATGCCCCAAAAGTTATCAAACTGTTCATACCCTTTGACCCAGCAGTGCTACTACTGGGCTTATATCCCAAGGAAATAGTAAAGAAGGGAAAGGGACCTGTATGTGCCAAAATGTTTGTGGTAGCCCTTTTTGTAGTGGCTAGAAACTAGAAAATGAACAGATGCCCATCAATTGGAGAATGGTGGGGTAAATTATGGTATATGAATGTTATGGAATATTATTGTTCTGTAAGAAATGACCAACAAGATGAATATAGAGAGGCTTGGAGAGACTTACATCAACTGATGCTGAGTGAAACAAGCAGAACTAGGAGATCATTATACATTTCAACAATGATACTGTATGGATGTATTCTGATGGAAGTGGATATCTTCAACATAGAGAAGAGCTAATGAATTCCAATTGATCAATGATGGACAGAATCAGCTACACCCTGAGAAGGAACACTGGGAAATGAGTGTAAACTGTTAGCATTTTTTGTTTTTCTCCCCTGATTATTTTTACCTTCCGAACCCAATTCTTCCTTTGCAACAACAACAAAATTCAGTTCTGCACATATATATATTGTACTTAGAACATACTATAACATATTTAATATGTATGGGAATGCCTGCCATCTAGGGGAGGGGGTGGAGGGAAGGAAGGGAAAAAATTTGGAATAGAAGGGAGTACAAGGGATAATGTTGTAAAAAAAATTACCTATGCATATGTACTGTCAAAAAATGTTATAATTATAAAATTAATAAAAAAAGAAAAAAAACTCTCTATAAATGAGAATTTATAGAGGGAGTTTTTTTTTTCTTTTTTAAAAGGTAATCTTTCTCAATTCCTTTTAATTCTAGTGCTTTCCACTTGTTAATTATTTCCTATTTTTCCTAAATATAATTTCCAGTCCATATATTTCTTTGATTATTGTCTCTCCCATTAGATCATTCACAGGAGCATAAGCATTGTCTTTTGTCTCATTTTTTATCTCCAGCACTTTGCATAGTGCTTGGCATTTAGAAGATTCTTGATAAATGTTAATTTAATGGCTGATTATAGACCTCACTTCTTCACTCCTAAAGTGGTACCCATATTGAGAATATACAAAATTATATTCCTCATTCTGCATCTTCAGTACATCATGTCTCTGTCAAATAGATAGCTTTAGAGTTCTTAAATCTTTTAATTATTTTTTGTTTCAAAATATTGTTGTACTATTTCCTTTTTGTTTTGTCTATTACAGATATGGATATCAGTTTATATCAATCTTCCCAGATTTTCCTGAAACTAACCAGCATTTCTACCACAGGTTGTTTCTCAATTATTCCAAGATTTGGAAGCCAGGGAAATAGAACTATCTTCACTAAAAGGTTTTAAACCCACAAATTCATTCATCCATAAGACCATTGTTCTTGGCTATGTCAAATAAAACCAAAGAAATTGTCTGGTAGGTCTATGTGATTTCATTTATCCTTTTCTTTCTAAGAGGTACAGTCTTGTCTTCTTAACCAGAGGAATTCAAAGAGATAAGAGAATGTTTTAACATGATGTTATTGAAAGATTCATTGGGCTAACCCTCTCACTACCAATCATCATTGATAGTTTTAGTATGCTTAACATTTTCATATTTTATTTTATTAATCTACAGAAAATCCAATGAAGGACTTCATTCCTGAAATTCCAAATAGAGAGAGAAGGAATTCTGTTGTAAAAAGGATTTTTATGCAATAGTCATATGAAATTCTATGGAATATAAGGAATTTAAGCCTTTTAAACATAAAGTATCAAAGGCAAAACAACACAAACTAATAGATTATTTGCTTGAATTCAAATATCCTCTTTGCCCTTTTGAAAGTACATTATTGGCCAAGAGCTAGTGAAATTCCCAGAAAAAACATCTTCTCTAATTCAAAAAAGATTGAATTGTGATGAGTAGCCATTATGTGTTTCCCATGAATCGACAACAATGCATTTATTCTAATAAGAAAGACTTTAGCTATGACTTAAAATGAACTTCATGATTATAAGAATTCTGACTCAAGAAAATGTAAAAATGAATAATAAACATCTTCATAGAGTCTTTCAGAAATTTTAATTAATTAAATTTAGTAGACAATAATAGGGTAATGATTACAAAAACCATAGTGGGTATTAGAGAGTAGATTTCAGTTAGATTCAAGGATATTCTTTTTTGAACCATCCAAAAGTAGATTTATTTCAAGAGATCAAAATGATAGTTGGTTTCCTTGCATGGATGTTTATTTTCCAATTACATGTAGTGATAATTTTCAGCACTCATTTTTGTAAGATTTTCAATTCCATTTTTTTCCTTCCCCCTTCCTTCCCTGCTCCCCAATGCAGCAAGCAATCTAATATAGGTAATGCATGTACAATACTTTTAAACATATTTCCTTATCAGTCAATGTTGTGCAAGAAAAAATCAGAACAATGGGGAAAAACCACAAAAAAGGATAAAACAAACTTCATCCACTAAAACATCAACCTTACTCTCTGTAACTTCAAACCTTAAAGAGTTGCTAGGGGTTCTAACAATTTAATTAATTCTCACAAGTCACAGGTGGAATTTGTAGCCAGGCTTTTTGGACTCAAAGTCAGAGGAGTCAAGCACTTGGTTCAAAACATACCCCAGTGCGTTCAAAACCAAATTAAAATATAATTGGGAAATACTTAAAACTAAGTCAATATACTACCATATGATTTGTTATTTGACCCACTCCTTCATATATATTCTAGGATACTGAGTATGTTTTCCTTGATAATTGCTTGAAATTTGTGTCTAAACTCTTTTATTGTGATTTTCAGGCAATCTAATAACTCTTAAAATAAGAAGAGCGAGACCAAGCAGATTCTTGTCAAGGTCTCAGTTTATTGCTCTAGGGGTACAACCTATATAGCAAAAAGCATGAGAAAGAGAAGTAGGGTTGGGTCTGGGAAAGGAAAATGGGAATGGCTGGTTCAATGAACAGGAACATTTTGCAGTTAGGATACACAATGTTGGAACATACACAATGTTGGAACATTCTATAGTCGGCTAATTCTTGGAAGGATCATGCCCACCTGTGGTCGGCCTGATTCTCGGAACAATTTGTCTAAGGGTAAGGCCCACTTAGGGGGGAGAGACACCTGGGCCTAAGCCCTTGGCTCTCGACAGTGTTGTACCTTTTTAACAAACTATTGTGGTTGTTGTTGTTGTTGTTGTTGTTGTTGTTGTTGTTTTGGTTTTTTGTTTTTTTGTTTTTTGTTTTTTTAATAATTGTCTGCCTTATTCTCATTTCTTTCCCCACTTTTTCTTTTACCAGTCTTGTTTGATTTTTAAAATACTTTTAGCTCTTCTTAGAATTCTTGCTGGGCTTATATCCAATTTACTATTGTTTGTTTTTTTCCTTTGAAGTTCTACTTATATATTTTTGACTTAATTTTCTTCTGATTTTGTGTCTTGTTCTTCATTATCACCATAGTAGCTTCTTATGGTCAGCTTTTTATTGGTGGTGTTTGCTCATTTTTCCATTTTATTTCTGATAAAGTTGGGGTGTGTTCTCTGGATAGGGGTGGAAGTTTTCTCCCAAACTTTAGGTTTCTACCTCTCTTATTTGCCTTTTTTTTTTTCCAGAACTAATGCTTTTTTCAGTACGATTTTTGAGGGATTGGAAGCTTTTGGTAGTTCTGAGGTAGTTTTAGCTATGGAGCTATGGTGGTCATTGCTCTTTTAGGATGTTCTTGAATTCTGACTTAGAAAGGGCTCCTGATGCATTGCTAGCCCAAGAGCTACTTCTCTTTGGGCTATTGTTTCCTTGAGATTGAAAGTGATACTGCTACTAATGGTTCCTTATCCCTTACAAGTATTCCATGTGCCCTAGAACACTGACATACAAGTTGATTTTGGCCAAGAAATTCCTGATCCTGTGTTCTATTCTAGCCTAATAGTCTCCTAGTAAACACTTTCTAAAAGAGGATGTTAAGAAAAACTGCCCCAATATTATAGAAACAGAGGAGGAAATATTCTTTGAAAGAACCCTAGATCACCTCTGGCAAGCTGGCAGACAAAAACAATTCAAATATCAAGGAGCAACAGTCAGGATTACCCAGGATGTGGTAGCTTCTACAATAAAGGATCAGAGGGCTTGGAATACTATATTCCAGAAGGCAAAGGACCTGGGGTTACAATCAAGAATTAGCTACCCAGAAAGATTCAGGAACATTTTTCAGGATGGAGGAGATAGAGATGGAGCTTCAATGAAGTAAGAGACAGAACTAAACAGAAGATTTAATCTATAAACACAGGACTCAAGAGAACCATAGAAAGGAAAATAGGGGAAATATATATACATGCATACACCTATATATATATATATATATATATATATATATATATATATAAAGAGAGAGAGAGAGAGAGAGAGAGAGAGAGAGAGAGAGAGAGTGAGTTCCATTGTTTACATTCCTAGATGGAAAAACAATTTCTGTAATTCTTGAGAACTGTATCTGACACTGGAACAGATACAGGGCTGCATCACATAGACTGAGGGTGTGGCTGTGAATGGTCCCTGATGTGATGACATCAAAGAATACAAATATTATGTAGTGAAAAAAGGGCTGTTCTGGAAAAAAAGAGGAAATGGATAGTATAATAAGGCAATTAGTTGACAAGAAGAGGCTCCAAAGACCTATAATAATAGAAAAAAGGGATAAGATAAGCATTGTCTGAAGTAGGATCTGATCAGTTTTGTCTCTAAGAGGTAATAACTCAATCATTTAATTGGGTATAGAAATTTATAATGTCTAGGCTAACTCTCTGGAGGGTCTCAGGATCAGTCAGAGTTAGAATCAATCAAAGTCCTTGGTCTTTAGAAAGAGAAATGGCTTTCTAAAGATGAAGTCCAGGGGCCTGAAGTCTTTCTCCTCCTCATCCTGTGGTAGAGTGACTCTGACCTGTCTCCTTCAGTCCTCCAATCCTTGCCTACAATTGCCTCACCATCATACATTCAGCAAGCACCAACGGTGAGGAGAGCCATCACATTATCATTTCATCTAAACATATGTATATAGAGCCATTATCTCACATCAAATAGGTAATTAGTCTTAAGTGCTCTGCTATCTCAGATTCAAGTACACCTTTTCAGTTTCAGCCCTCTACAGAAATTTATTTAAATCTATAAATAAATAAAATGATAAAGAGGAAAAGGAAGGGATAGGATAGAAGGGAGTGCAAAAACAGTAGGAGAAAAAGGTAAGAGAAGGAGGGGGAAAGGGTTGATATAAGCTAAGGTAGTTGGTGGGGGGTTTAACAAAGAGAAGGGGAGAGGGGTAATAGAAAATAAGTTAGGGGGTAATGTGGGTAAAAAGGACAAGGTGGAAAGGCAGAACAAAAATATACAGGGGAGAAAATAGAATGAAGGGAAATAAAAAGCTGGTAATCATAACTATTAATATGAATGGGATGAACTCTCCCATGAAACGGAAGCAAATGTCAGAGTGGATTTTAAAAAAAAGAATACTAAAAAAAAAATGTCCAGGAAAAAGCATCTCAAATCTGTAAACAAAGTATCCACTTGTTAATATGCCTCATGATAGAAAAAAAAACCCTTTAAAATGCATATTCTACTCATAAGCAAAATAAATTTCTTTTAAAATATGAGTTATGTACAGCAAATATATAACAAAGTATAAGTGAAAGTATATCTTAGATAACTACAGTTATTTGTAATGTCTGAAGCATATAGAGTAAAAACTACTAGAGGCTAAAAGGGGAGGGAAAAAAAAGCTACATGTAAGTTTAAACCTATGTCATTCATACTAGACATCTTACACTTGGCAAAGTGCCTGGCACACCATAAAGACATAAGTGACTGCATTTTCTTCTATATTAACTTTGGCCATCATACCGTAGGCTACTTACATGTTAGATTATGAGAGGGACAGTTTACAGTGTTTGTGTTGCAATTCAGGAAAGCTTTTTCAACTGCCATAGAACCATTGATCAAAGGTTTTTTGATTTCCCCTCCAATGTTCAAGTTACTTTACTTTATCCCTTCCATAAAGTAAGTATTTTCATTGATGGAGTTTTCACATTTCTTTCATACTTTATAAATAGAATGGAATGAACACATAATTGAAGGTCTTTTTTTCTGGATCATAAAATTCATTTCCTTTCTCTCTCCACATAAGATCTAAAAATAACTGAAAAGCTGAATAGCTGAAATTTATATAATGCTTATAGTCTACAGAGTACCTTAGCCATAACATTTTATCTTTTGTGCTATAAATTAGATATTATTAAACTTAAAAAAATTAGAAAAGAGCATCATAGCTCTAGAGCTAGTTATCATCTAATTTAACCCTTTCATAATACACATAAGGCAATTTCATGATTTAAATACCTCAACCAAATCTTTTTCCTGCCCCATCCTGTCCCTGTGATGCCCAGTTCCTGGAACCGATCTTTACTATCCAGGGCTCACATAGGGAATGGCCTGTCCCATAGGGTATGAGTTATTTTCTACTATCTCCTCTTCCATCTTTATCCTGTGTTAAAAAGCATCACAATAAGGACTCTGAACACTCATTAGACTTAGGAATACCAATAAAAGGCATGGGTTTACACATATGAGACTGTTCAAACACATGGACATATCTATTCTCTAATTATTTAACTAGCTCTATAACTCTATATCTCTAACTAACTAAGTAGCTATGCACAGAGTAAATGCAAGGTAATGTTAGGGAGACACACACTGCCAAAGAATTCCAGCAGAAGGTAGGATTTGAATTGAATCTTGGAGGAGTTAGTGAAGCAAAAAGTAGATATGAGGAGGGAAGAAATAATCTTTAAAGTATGTAGGAGAGAGGAAGCACAAAGACATAGACAAGAAAGATTGTATATCTTATGTGAACCAGTAAGCATTACAGTTAAGCAAGACTGTACTATACATGGAAGTGAGGAATGTGTTAACAGTCTGGGAAGATTAAAAATAATAATAATAACAAGTTGTAAAGAGTTTAAATTCCAATGTACTTCATATTTGACTCCAGTGATAATGGAAAAAATGTTTGATCCTGAGTAGTGGGATGATGTGTCACCCGTATACTTTAGGAAAATCACTTTGGTTTCTGAATGGAAGAGGAATTGTAGTGGGGGAAAATATAAGGAGAGGAGATCAATCACAACATCATTGCAATAGTGAAAAGAGAGTGAAAAGGGTCTTTGGTAAGGTGAGGATTGTGTGAGTGGACAGAAGGAGACAGCTAACAGTTATAAGGCAGAAATGAAAAGATAAGCAATTTTCTTATTCACAATATGTAGTTAGAAATAAATTAAACTACTGAATGATAAAGAGGCTTATCTTTAAAACCTGTCAGAGATCTGTGAACAGAAAACAGGAAAACCATTTCTAGCATATTAGTTAGCCCTAGCTTAGGTCAACATGAGGAAGAATAAGCAATGTGATGAGAATAATGAAGACAGGTAAATGAGAGCTACTCTCTGTTACAGTGATGTAAGTAAATGAATAAAAATTAAACATAGTTTAAAAAGTGAAAAAAAAATACCTTTCAATTTCCCAATAGGAAAATTTTTAAAAATTAAAATTTACAATCATATTTTTTTTTATTTTGTTGTCTTCATTTCTCACAAAGCTGATCTCCTGACTTCTCCATCATGTTGCAGAAAACTTTTCCCACTGTTCTTGAGGTCCCTTCTTTTGATTACATCTTTTTTCCAGAATCTCTATTTAAGGAAGCCAAATGGGCCACATACCTCTTTATTTCAGACTTCATTCCAGACTTTTCTATTATGCACTTATACTTGGTACCTTATTCCCTAGACTTCCCCCAATCCCATTCAGTTTCACAGTTTTTTTTTCTTTTCTTTTCTTTTTCCTTCCTCATTAGAATGTATGCTTATCAAGGGCCAGGACTCTTTTTGCTTGGATTTATATTCCCTGCACTGAACACTGTTCAAGGCAAAAAATAACTATACTATTCAGAAATTCTAGCCACTGGTGGAAAGGTACCAAAATAAGAATCAGGTCTCTTGATAGAAAAACACTAAGATGTCATCTAGGTTGATAAGCTGATACCACAGTTTTCACACCATAAAGAGAGCTGAGCAAAGACTTTGCATATCTGTAAGTTGTTTAAAAAGTAAAGACAAAGTCATATTTGGAAATGATTTCTTTGCATGTCCCATCCATTATATGTGGCCTTGGATACATCCACAAAAATAATTCTTATCAGTTTAAAAACCACTGTATGCTTGAAAATGCCCACATCCTGGGTGTTATTTAAATCAGAAGGTAATTAAACTAGCAATCATGATATGTCAGCCTTCATTATTATGCTCTATGCCTCTAAGACGTCTGCTTATCAGTTTCCTATTGATCTTAACAGAGACTGAGTTAAGAAAAGAATTATCTTCACCCCTGAAATAGGACAAAGCTGACAAGAAATAGAAATATGAGTGGATTCAAAAATGTGGCAAACCTTGGTTCTTTCATTTTCCTTCCAACTACTTTTAGGACATTTACATTCTAAAAATGGCAATAAAAAAAGATGTTGTTCCAGTTAAAATATTTGCTCCTTTTAGCAAAAGAAAGGCAAAAAATCACTGGGGATTGAAAAAAATTGATTTAAAGTATATTAATTTATTATTATTGTTTAATTATTAATTATTATTATAGTTCTACCTTAGCTAGTTATAATTTCCCCTGAATGGTTGCACTGAAAAATTTTGCAATAAAATTCAGATTAGTTATATAATCATTGTTAATTATGTTAAAGGGGTAAGAGAGACTTCAATTTGCAGCTTTTAATTCAAGAGTTCTCCAAATAGTAATTGTACAAATAATTCTAATCATGGGAATCTGAATAAGTACACTCACCTGTCCCTGACATGAGTACTTTCCCTGAGATATTGGCAATAGCAATATGAAAGAAATGAAAAAAAAAAAAACAAAAAAACAAACAAACAAACAAATAAAAAAACAACCTTGGTTTTAAATCCCAGCAGTCTATTCAAATTCATTGGAAAGTCTATCCTATTCTAAGTCTATACCACTAGTGATATACACTAATCATCTGTAAATTAATCATATGCTATCTTATTACTTTTTTATTTATTCTTTTCTTATATCATTGTAGCCTTCTTACCATAACCATTCATCTCTTTATTGACCTTCCTCATGCAGTTTTTGATTCTCCTAATATAGTTCTATAATATCAC
This sequence comes from Sminthopsis crassicaudata, assembly GCF_048593235.1. Lineage (NCBI taxonomy): Eukaryota > Metazoa > Chordata > Mammalia > Dasyuromorphia > Dasyuridae > Sminthopsis > Sminthopsis crassicaudata. The sequence goes on along the minus strand of NC_133621.1, from coordinate 76,186,144 downwards.
AAAGAAATAATACTATTAAAATGAAATAAAATATATTTTTATTGTTATTTTGTTTTTAGGCTAGTAGAGCAACTTATCGGGAAGGAAAGATATGAATGAAAAAAAAGGTGGAAAATTGTCTCTTTTCTCAAGAAGCTCACATGCTACATATAAAAAATATATGTATAGAATAAATTAGAAAAAAAATCAACAGAGGGAAGGTAATAAAATTGAGGGTTATTGGAACAGGCTTCCTATAAAAAGTAGAAGTTTAGCTAGAACTTGAAGGAAGTTACAGTGGTGGTTTAGCAGCAACGATGAGGAGACAAACTATTCAGGGAATGAAAGACCACTAATGAAACTGTCTTAATTAAGAGATACAGTGTTTTGTTTGGGGAACAGCAAGGTCAGTGTCACTGGATTGAAATATGTGGGAAATGGAAATGTAAAACTAGAAAAGTATTTCATATGGGGAAGAGGGGCAAACTATGAAAAAAAAGATTGAGCATCAAGTAGAAGATGTTATGTTTGATCTTAGAAATGAAAGGGAACCACTGAAGTTTATTGAGAAAGGAAGTAGCAGAATCAAACCTGTACTTTAAGAAGGTCACTGTGACTGAATGGATGAGCATGAAGAAAGACTTGTGGCAGGTAGACCAAATTAAAATTTATTGCAATAGTCCAAGTGTGAAATGCCTGAGAATGAAGGTAGTTGTTGTTAGCAGTAAAGGTAGTAGTGATGGGCTTGTTGATAATGTGAAGACAATAAGAGGTTGATTCACAAGATTTCCAAAAGAAGTTGAAAAAAAAAAAAAACAGGAAAAATGGAGATATTATCATTACTGGGGGGAAAGCAAATATTAACAACTATTGAACAATATGTTTATTTTTTCATGCATATAAAATTTTATAATCACGAGTTGCTCTTTACTCAATTCAGAGTTGAAGACTAAAATGAATTGCAGCCTTTCAGACAGAGCATATGTCCTAAAATTAACATTGTGAGTTCTTTACATGCTATCAAGGACCACTGACAGACCAATTTACCAAATGCCAATCAAATAATTATATTTCTAGAAGGCAGCAAGTTTAAAAGACTCAAGAATCAAACTTACTTTGAGAAGGATCAATGATAGCTGTCATCAGAATGTCCTAAAGACATCATAGATATCATTATTATCAGTTTAAGAGATGAAAAAAATTAACAATGTAAATAAGCCTCTAGAAAGGTTAAAAAAATGATGGCATGCTGATATAATGCATTGCATGACAGAGTTCACTGAAAAGCTATGGATAATGTATGAGACATTAAGCACCATGGAGAGAAAATGAATGATAAAATCAGGAAAACATCATACAATGAAAATGAATGAGTTGAGCACAAGAACTTTGATTGGGAGATACAATTGATTATGCAATACAAGGAAGGATTCATCAATAGAGAAGATAGCAGAATTGGAGTAGCAGAGTTTAAAAAAAAAAAAAAGTAAATGTGAAAGAAATCTCTGACATTGTCAGGAAGTGTACTTAATCACTCACTCTTCATTGCCATGTCATCAAGGCAGCAGATGGCAAAAAGTTAATGAAGCCAGAAAACATCAATATCTGCTTGAAGAATTCTTAGAGAATTTCAGAAAACTGCAAGGAAAATTTAGACTTTTCCAAGATTGAAACAACCATCCTTCTACAAAGAGGATTGTAATTCATTTATATCAGAATTCCAAAGGGAAAGTGTCTCAACAGATTAGGATAATATTAAAAACAAAGAACCAAGGGCATTATTTTCTAATGCCATTATTATATTTAAAAGGGCTTAGAGTAGAGGGAACAATTTTGAATTGGTAAAGGAGACTTGGTTTCTCATGCCAGGCTCTCTTCAATTAGTCAGTTATATTCCCTTAAAGTCAAATAACTTTTCTAAGCCTGAATTTCTTCATTTATAGAATGAGAGGACTGAATTAGATAATTTCTAAGGTTGCTTCTATCTTTATAATTGTTTATGTCCAATAAGGTCATCTTTATAGTTATTGTCTTGTATCCTGAGAGGAGGCCAGACTTGCCTATGAGCACATAAACTCAGGACTTGAACCCAAATGTTATGGACTTCCAAACATCTTAATCTACTGTTGGACTACTTCTTGATTTGCTTGTCTTTATTGCTTTATCACTTTATCCCCACAAAGGAAATAAAGAATCAATTAAATCAGAGATAGAAGTCAAATAAGAAGTTAATGTCAGATTCATGCACTTTGTCTTAGTTATTTTGTACATAGGAAAAAGAAAAACAACTATCCTTGATTCTACTTATTGGTCAAACAAACACATGCTTTTTGCCTCAAGGATGAATAGACAAGAATACAGATGGTTCAATGCAATCTGATCTATTTCACTAATTTCACTTAATAGCTATGTGCTATGAATCATTTCCATGTATGAGAGACAGTTTTAGTTAATACTAACTCTACTGGCTGACTCTACTTGATTCCTTTATATATAACCCTAACACTGCTCATTATGCACAATGGCTCCAAGGAATTGTAGATGGAGAGTACCATAGGAGTCCCTTTCACAGATGAGGAAATAGAGGCATAGAGCATTTAAGTAAATCATTCAAAGTCACATGAGAAATAACTGACAGATTTATCATCTGAATTTTTATTTATGTCTTCTCTGAATGAGGTCCTCAAATTACTTAAAAAAAAATTATGTGGCCCTTCTAGTTAATCATGGTGCCCCTTAATTCTTTAATATTTCATTGCTAACATCCTATTTAATAGTATATTTCTGGGTTTCTCCTAGCATTTCTCTTTGTCTCCTTTTCTCATTTTGAGCAGTCTTCCCTGTTACTATTCTTTCCTCTCCTTCCAGATATTTAGGATTTCAAGATCTTTCCCAAATACACAGGTCTTGTGTTTTGACATTTAATTAGACCTTGATTTCAAAAAATATCCACTGAATATTCCTGATGTTCTCTTCTTTTCTCTGTTTGCAAAATTTGCAAAACTTAGCTTCTATTTCTTCAAGAAATCTTTTAGATGGCTATAGGAAGATGATACAAACTTTATTTAAACTTAAGCACTACTTGGTTGATGATAACAGTATCTTATTCCTGTCAATTAGGATCAGAAGTGTAGCAGTAACTTTTAGTGCCTAAATCTATATAAAAGAGGAAGTAATCTAAAAATTTGAGGGCTGCTTAAACAATACCCAAAAGGTGAAGATAGTTCACATTACCAGATGCTACAGAAAGATTAAGAAACATAAGGAACGAGAGAAGGCCTAGTATTTACTACTATTGACAAATAATAAATTCCTGCTGACTTTAGAAAGAGTAGTTTCATATGAATTCACAGAAAATCAACAGTTAAACTAGAGAAGATTCAGAAGTAAAAGGAGAGAAAATAAAAGCCATAATCAGAGACAATTTTCTCTGAACTTTAATCAAATGAGAGGACAACCATGGTAGGAGCAAGAACAAGAAAGGACATTATATCTGAAGTGCAATTTGGAACTATGACCAAAGGGCTATTGTTATGCCACAGTCTCCTTGAGCTGTTTTACCTCAGTTTCCTTGCACTAGTTTCCCTTATTGTCCTGACAGAGTTTCCCTGAATTGTTCTATCTCAGTTTCCTTAAGTGGTCTGCCTCAGTCCCCTTAAGTTGTAAAACCCTCCTTGTTCATTAAGACTGAGAACCATTTGGTCTAAGGTTATAAATTGTCTATGGGAGATGAGAAGCAGATCAGACATTCTGGCTCCTAGCTCCCTCTGCCTTCAAAGAAATTGTAACACTGACCCTCTAAATATTCCTAGAGATAAGATCATCCTGGATACTTCAATTGATATTCTTACTTCTGTTTCCTAACTCTGGTTTTCAGTAAGAGTTTATTGCTGTCCCCATCCTGACAGAAACAAAGGGCCCTGTAAGAACTTTTCCTGCTCTTCTTTTTTCTTTGTTTGAAAGCTATCAAAAGGTTTTTCATTCCCCCATTCATGACTGGATACTTTGAGACAAGAGTCCTTTCCAGTCAATTAAACTCTCCAATTAATAAAATATTAAAAACTCTCTAATCTCTATCTTGGCTCAGTTTCTCCAGTATTACACTATAAAACTGTGCATACCCTTTGACCCAAGCAGGGCCATTACTAGATCTGCATCCCAAGGAAATCATAGAGGGAAAAGGATCCACATGTCCAAAAATGTTAGTGGAAGTTTTTTTGTGATTTGTAAATTGAAAAATGAGTAGATGCCCATCAATTGGGGAATGGTGGAATAAGCTAAATAAGAAATGTATATTTTTAAAAGTTAATATATATGAATAACCAGAAAATATAAAACAATTAAAAAAAAAGAAATGACACTATAAAGATTTAGTATCTTCTTTTCTTGATACTCCCCACTAGGAGCTATCTATTGAACTCTTTTTTATGCAGCCTCTTTTCTTGTAATGTCAACAACTATATAGTAGGATCTATCTTCCTTTTATCTTGGGCCTTTCAGAGCAGGATACTCTGCCTTGCACAAAGTTAACTCTCAATAATTTTTTCATTCATTTGTTCATGCATACATAGTTTTTCTTTTTGCCAAATTCTGCTATAAAGGGTCACAGTCAGTGGGGAAACTTTGGATAATGTATAAGACCTTTCAACCTAGAGGGAACCTCTTAACAATATCTTGTTAGACTCCCCTTCTCCCCTAAGGGCTCTGGGCCTTCCTGAGAAGCCAGGGGTGGTGACAATCTGTGTTGAGTTTGAGGCAGAGTGATACCATGTAGAAGAGTGATACTAGGTGGTAAACTACATACAATAGCAAGTTGTTTATGTGATACCACATGCTCAGTGTTGTTTTTGTTACATTACATAAAGGGGGAAGACCTTGAAAAAAATGGACTCCATTTTTCCACCATCCTAAGGAGTCCTGCCTCATCACTTCTCCACTAGAAAGCAGGATATTTTAATCACCCCAGTGTGGAGACTCTAGAAAGCAACAGTATGTTTTGTCACCCCAACTTGGGGGCTCTAGAAAGCAGGACACAACACTCTGAGAGGATTATGGGAATATAAAGAACAAAAAGTAAATACTTCCTGCCCTCATGGAACTCATAATTTTTCTAGATTATTGTGGTAGATACAGAGATAAATTTGATCCAGAGAAGGAGAATTCCTTATAAATGTTCACTTGTTTGGTGTACCCCTATATAAATCCTTATCATATTCATAGATTTATGTGAAAGCAAATAGGGGAAAAACTTATTTTCAAGATTGAATTTCAAAAAAAAAAATCCATTGAGTTTCATGGGAAAAGAATATTTATTTTTAATTTCTCTGAATGTTGATCCAGCAATGAGATCTCCCCCCTTCCTTAAATGCAATGCAGAGTTTCAGTTCAAGTATGTGAGCCTTTTGGAAACCCAAAGTGATCTAAGAATTCCACAGCTTCTGGAAAGATTACATTGTTCTGAAATCTGAGTTTTATGATACTTTTTTTCCACAGCTTTGATTCCTACCTCCAGTGTTTGACAGTTCCATTTCTACAACTCGTTGCATATTCAATGGCTCATAATAACAATTTTCCATGTAATTTTACTGGGTGCTTTTCTGGCTCTAGTTTCTTATGCCAAATAACAAAAGTATAAATACTCATTTGAAATAAGGATATTTCCATTTCCATTTTCATTGCATTAATATCATCAGAGGCCACTTTTTTTCAAAAAGCTCCCAACTATTATGCAGCCTATTTCACTATAGTAACCCTGCGGGCAAATGGGAATTATGAGGAAAGCTCTGAAGGTGAGGAAAACTCAACCAATATCACACTCACTGAAAAGGAAGCTAAGAGAGTGTGAAATCACAGAATAATCAATCTCCCAAAGGAATAAGGTGCTGCTACATGTCATTATAGATTACTGCAAGGGCAGGATGGAAACAAAGAGGATGGAAAAAGTCTGAAGCAAGTCTATGGAATTGCAGACTTGGATTTTCCATCCAAAAAAGTATTTCCCAGTTGGTTCCCCATATTCCTAATGCATTTTAGACTTCTAATGGTAAAAAAAGATTCAGTCCTTCTAGCTGAAGGAATCTGAATCCTTTGGGTCCTCTAGGGCTATTTTGGGATAAAGACAAAATGTTAAAATAGGGCCATATCATGATAAAACTATAGTACAGAGAAAAGAGTTCCCTATTTACATCACTGTAAATGTGGACAAAGAAACAGACCCCAAATTAACCACTAATAGTCACCTGATATTTCCCTTTTCTATAATCATTAACAGGATTGGGAGTTAGTTCCTTATATAGAGGAAAAATAAAGAGAAAAAGAGGAAAAGTGACTGACTTCTGTGCTGGTAATTCCTATCCCAAATCCAAGATGATTTATTCTAACTCAAATACAGTGCTTTGTCACATAGTAAGTGTTTGATTTAAAAAATAAATACTGAATGCCAGAAATTGAGTACTAAACCTGAGAGGCCTTAAAATGTGACAGATCAAGAGGTTATGTGAAAACATAATCCCTGGTGCTGTCCCAGATATTCCACAGAAAAAGTATAGATCACTAGCCAAAAGGTTTTCAGCTATTCTCCTCCTGGGAGGCAAAGCAGAAGAAATTAGGAAAACTTTAGAATAACAATAATTAGGGTTAGAAAAGAAAAGCTGACTATTGGTTCATGGTTACTTCCTTTTCAATCCATCAAATAAATCCACGTCTTTTGTATTTAACCAATTCAACATTTCTGGCATGGCAGGCCAGACACCATGCTAGAAGATGGGAGCTAAAAACTCTGTGTATGATCAGCTGGTATGTTTGGACCTCTCCTTGAAAGAACCAAACAAATGCTTCTTGCTTGTATCTGAAAATGCCTCTGAGTAACTAATTTGGATAAGGAGGTCTAGCACCCATTCCACACCTGAAGAATATCAAGTAGCCTTGAGAGGTTGAATTTTTGTGTGAAATGAATCAAATCCCATAGAAACTCTAGTTCAAAAAGGGACTTATAATGAATACATCTTTGTATCTCTTTTAGGAAGTGTGAGAAATAGATAGACATTTTGATTTCCATATTTATGAAAATTAAAATAGAGAAATGAAATAAATTTAAAAATTGAAACACACAAGGACATGAAAAAATAATCAAGATTGGAGGTTATCTTCCCCCTGTAAGCTCCTGGGGGGAAGGGATTAACTTTTGTAATAAAGGGTGGTAGCCCACGATTTAAAGAGAAACTTGTTTCTTAGCCCTCCTCTGTTACCTTACCAATTCTAGAACGTAAGCTCCTTGGAGACAAGGACTGGCTATGTAATAAGGGGTGAAGATTCATATCCTGTAACTTCTGTAACATATAATTTTTAAGAAGTAGAAATAAAGTATGACTAATCATTTGATTGACACATAGAGTAATAACATTTTTAAAATGAGAAATGATAGAACAAAATGTATCTTTAAGTATTTTGACTTAGAATTAGAATTTAAATTCCCTCCCTACTACTAATGCACTAATTTTTAGCTAACTCTTCATTTTCTTCCCTATGTTTCTTTTCACCATGATTACTCTCATTCTACTTGTATATACTCATCTCTTCATCCTTTATGATGTGGCTGATGTAGACACTAGATGTTGTTATTTAGTCATCCGATGATATGATTTAGGAAAAGCACCAAAAATTGGGGTCTGGTCATGTGAAGAATTCACAATGGCCATTCCTTTTGGCAAAAGACAGATGATACAGATAAAATGATTGAAAACAGTAGACATCAGGAATGGTAAATATGAAGTAGAGTAAGAGAGCATATGAAAAACAGGATTCCTCAGTGGAACTCACACATACCCAATAAAAAGGGTTGGACATTGGGACATGCCCTTAGCTAGCTGGCTAAATACTGAAAAGGATTTAGCACCTTAAAAGAATTAGTTTGCTGTAAAGAGAAAATATAGGAGTCTGATAAAGGCCTCATTTCTAAAATGTATAGAAAATTTACTCCAATTTATAAGAATACAAGCTATTCTTCAATTGATAATTAGCCAAAGGATATGAACAGAAAATTTTCAGACAAAGAAATTAAAACCATTTCTAGGCATATGAAAAAATGCTTTAAGTTACTATTAGTCAGAGAAATGCAAATTAAGACAACTCTTGAGATATCACTACACACTTTTCAGATTGACTAAGATGGCAGGAAAAGGTAATGCTGAATGTTAGAGGGGAGGTGGGAAAACTGGGACCCTAATACATTGTTAGTGCAGTTGTGAACTGATCCAGTCATTCTGTAGAGCAATTTGGAGCTATATCCAAAGGGGTATTAAACTGTGTATACCCTTTGATCCAGCCATGTCTTTACTGGGTCTGTATCCTAAAAAGATCACAAAAATTGGGAAAAGAACCTCTAGGTGCAAAAATGTTTGTAGCAGACCTTTTTGTAATGTCAAGGAACTGGAAACTGAGTGGATGCCTATCAATTGTAGGATGATTGAATAAGTTATGATATAACAATGGAATATTATTGTTCTATAAGAAGTGATCAACAGGATGGTTTCAGAAAAGCCTTGAGAGACATGCATGAACTAATGCTGTGATGTGAATAATACCCAGATAATATTGTACACAGAAATAACAAGGTTATGTGATGATTAACTCTGATGGACATGGCTCTTTTAAACAATGAAATGATTCAGGTCAGTTCCAATAGACATTCGATGAAGAGAGCCAACTGCATCCAGAAAGAGGACTGTGGGAAATGAATACGGATCACAACATAGCATTTTCATTTTTTTTTTTACTGTTTACTTGATTTTTTCTCATTTTTTTCCCTTTTGATATGATTTTTCTTGTGAAACATTATAATTGTGGAAATATGTGTAGAAGATGAATTAGAAGTATTTATGTAGTAAAATGTAAGATATTTGATGGCAGGTACAATTCAATTCTTATCCTCATAACCTTAGTATTTAGCATAATGCCTGACTTATGGTAAGCACTTAATAGACACTTACTGAATTCAGTGTAATTGAATATGTATAGAATATAGCCTATTTGGATAAAACAAAGGAAACAATGTATTGGATACAAGTAAACTAGTTTAGAAACCAAATGTCTTAACACTTCAAATAATGAATTTGGAAAAGATTATAAAGTTGAAGTCTATAAAATGTCTCTTATTTAGATAACATTTTTCTACCCACAACTAAATTTACAATTATTGATTATTCTATAAAGACCTGAGTTTTTGTCAATATTTTGCTCTCCCATATCTCCTTTAGCACTTTTGTGAAGCAACTGACCAACTGTAATTTTTATTTTTTTTATTTATTTTTTTATTTTTTTAACTGTAAATTTTTAATTAAAAAAAATTTAAAAGTCATCAGATATTCTTGTCTGTCCTTCATATTTGGATAAAAACATCTCCTGTTAAGCATGTTGTTACTAATTGAGGTTTCTGGGTAGCAAGATGGTAGGGAGAAGATAATGGATCCTCAGCTCAACTGTATTTAATACTATCTTACCTGAGGAGGTATGTATTCTGTTTCTAATGAATGTGAATTTTGCTATACTATTAATTCCCCTGCATGAAACTTCATGCATCTATTCTCTCTTCTGGTTTATGCATCTATTTTTTTTTCCACAAAAATCCAAGGATTTTTTGCCCAGCATGATTACATAATGGAATTTGGATACAAGCCAGGTGATAATCCTTAAGATGAAAAAAGGAAATAGATGTTGTAGTTATGAAGTGAAGGAAAAATGAGTCAAAGAATAATTTCCATCTTGTGGCTGGGAAATGATCATTCCTATATCCAATGAAATTTCTGCTGGTAGTGATTTCTCTAGACATTGAAAGGAGTGCTTGATAAAGATATATGGTCAAAGAGTCATGACTAATTATAAGGAATGTTGATTTGAATTCAGAAATGTACAGAAATTTGAGGATCTAAAAGCTTCTAGGGGTTACTTCTAAGATAGTTCCTAGGGGTTTCCTATAGTAATAAAATGTGCTCAAGATACAGACTGAGAGGATCTAGGTTTGAATCCCAACTTTCTTGCTATCCATGTAATGTTGGAAAAGTCACTTCAACTCAACAAACCTATGGAGTTTCATTTTGAAATGAAGAATTTAAACTAGCAGATCTCTAAAATTCCTTCTAGCTTTAAATCTCTATCCCCACTACCCCTCACAGATTAGTAATTTCCTCTGTCTGGGTAACTTCTGGTATGTAACTGTTTCCACTGTTACCAATTAGCAACTCATTTGCAATTTGTAGAGAAATTCCAGGGGCACTGAGAGGGTAGTTAGTCACTCAGCTAGTATGTGGCAAAATGAGTTCTTGAGAATATCCATTCTCTCTTAATTCCAAGGAGGGCTTTTTCTTTTTTTCTTTTGCAATGTGATCATTGAAGTAACTCAGTGAATCCTCAGTCTCCATGTTCACAAAACTATATGTTCAAGCATTTAGAAAAAAAAAAAAAATTAGGCCCCAACAAGTCTCATTCATATGAGGCTCAATATAAATAATTCCCATTTCATTATCTTTCCTATAAATGTAAGTATAAGTTAAATAAATAAATGAAAAATATAAGAGATTAAACTTTGTTTCCCAAATGGCCACTATAGGATAACATAGAAATATAGCAGGGCTTCATTTCATTTTAGGGAACTGATGATTCACTGCCACCCATTTGCTGTAATCCTTTTAGGGTTACCCAATTATAAGGGTTTAAGATCCCACTTCTGGAACAAACTGAATGTCATTCCAAGATCCCAGAATTTTCTGTCATTCAGTGAGAGAGAAAGTGAGAGAAATACCTACCTGTTGGTGCTTGGCCAGCCTTTAAATGACAAACAAAGACCCATTTCATCTTAGCTGGAACTTAACATTGTGGTCCAGCTGTTAACTCAGCAAGAGGAGCTGTCCGCCTCTCTGTGTAACAGATACTCATTTAGTTTAGGAAGCCTGCCAAACAATAATAGTAATTGTAATAGTAATAGCAGTGATAATTATGGGTAATGTTATGCAAATTGCTGTAAAACTAGTGCTATAAAAAGGCTAACCTCATAATACTGCAAATAGATTTAAGCAAAGAGCTTCTTCAACATTTGCAAACCATTTTAATATCTCTTGCATCCACCTTTCTATTCAATATTCATTGCCACAATGGTAGTTCCAAAGTCTAGACTATTGCCATATGCTTCTATATGAACCCTTAAATCCAGAGTCCCTCCCAATCTGTTTGACACATGGGTGATATCATTAAAATGCAACTTTGATTTAATCAGTTTCCTAATCCCACATCAATAATAAATCTCCATTCTTTATAGCAGGGCTTCAATTTTTTTTTTTCCTCTCATTATCCTCTTTGTCAAGAAATTTTATGCGACCCCGGGAAATGTATATGTATAAAAAATAAGTATACAAATCAAACACTTACTGATAATAAATCATAATTTTATGACCTACACAATCAATTACAAGATCCCATATGGGGTTTTGACCCACAGTTTAAGAAGCTGGACATTAAAAGATAAAATCCAAACTCTTTCACCTGCTATTCAAGTTCCTTTATAAACTGTCCTTAATTTTATTTTTCAGTTATATGTCCTTCTACTATCCATACAACAAATGAGTAACAACAACAAAGATCAAATAATCTATAAGTACCAACTATAACCAGCTCTACTTCTACTGGCTGATTAAGTTATAATCACTAGCTCTTACAGCTACTGAATCTTCAGTGATATATCATACTATAATAAGGGGAACACCTAATTATCATTCTGGTATAACAATAATAACAAAAGAATACAGTGTGTAAAAGGACAAAATTCTCTTGTTGACTGAGAATTTCTGCCTCCAATTCCATAATACCCTTCTGATTAATGATAGCATTGTCAAAACATAGACATTTTAAGTTAATATCCCATTAACCTCAGATAAATTTAAAGGGGATTTGAAGATAGGTGTCAGTCTCTTACAACATGTCCATGGAATTGTTTCCCACTAGATTCCTCAAAGATAATGAGTATGGCTTCTTGGAAAATCTGTGATCTTTTAGGAACCAGAAGAGTTTCCCTCCCACCTAACTGCTCTGGAGATTTCATCATTGAGTTCTAAATGGTTCTTGAATAGCCAGAGAGAATATTCCCTCCTATCTCCAATCCTAATTTTTTTTTTTTTTCATGTTTGAGAACAAACACATTTTAATGATTCCAGAGAAGCTTATAAATCTTTTCCCCTGAAATGATTTCTTATTTCAATCTGGACTTTGGGAATACACGCTGTCTGAAACAATCACGGTTTACTTCGTCACCGGTGTGATTATCTCATAGCTCACGTTCTCCTTTACTGGACTCGCATGTTGTTGTTGTTGTTTTTTTTTTTTTTTAATTTTTTTTATTATATATATATATATATATATTTTATAATATTATCCCTTGTATTCATTTTTCCAAATTACCCCCCCTTCCTTATTCCCTCCCCCCGACGACAGGCAATACCATACATTTTACATGTGTTACAATATAGTCTAAGTACAATACATGTGTGTGAATATCATTTTCTTGTTGCACAATAAACATTAGAATCCGAAGGTACATGCAACCTGGGCAGACAGATATTAGTGCTAACAATTTACATTCCCCTCCCAGTGTTTCTTCTCTGGGTGTATCTACCTCTGTCCATCATTGATCAACTGGAAGTGAGTTCTCCAATCCTAATTTAAAGGACTTTTTCATCTGCTCACCAATAGCCTTCTTGCTCTGAAAATTCTTCTTCATCTCTACTTGACAAGTTTCTGCTCAGTACCACCACCATTTCATGAAGGTCTCATGCCATTATGTCATCCAAGTTGACTTCTTTCCCAGATCTTCTCTCCTCCTCTCCTTCCCAGCTCCATTTAATGTGCTGTCTTTTCTTGGGGTAAGGAGTTTTTATTTTTATTTTTATTTTTTTTTTTGCGTTTATCATTCCTAGAATTTAGTACAGTGTTTGGAAGAGAGACAATGCTCAATGTGTTCCTTCAATCTTTTTCACTACCTATCAGGCACTGCAAAAATAGGCCAATATAGAAGTAGACAGATAGCTTCCCCTCTGCAACATTCACCCTCTTTTACAAATATTAAGAAGGCACTTAAATTTATTATATTCTGAATTCTTTAGAATAAATTAAAAGAGAAATCTTACCAATATTGTTTTAACTATTAGCTCCAAAACAGTGTCCTACTCTCCTCTGCTGAACAACTCAAGAAGGAATCTTCCTTTGAAGAAATTAGCCTGGTGAACAGATTAAGGCTGGGAGCCTGAACCAAATAACAATAATATCTTCTTTCTCCATTTCATGAAAAGCTTAGATTCATAATATCCTTAAAATAAGGGGGGAAGTCCTTTTGATTGCTTCAGTTAATGGAAGTTAAGGTGAATCCTTAATACCTAAGGATAGTCCTTGAAGGGAGTGGTCAGAGGAGAATAGAAGGTATTAAGAATGGTATTAAGCTTCAACTAAAGGAGTATGTTAATGTGGAGATGGTCACAACTTTCTTTTTTGCCCCACTTCATCAGCAATTTAATATAATCTCTTGATCTACTGCTCACCAAAGTTTTCATAAGAACCTTTTATCAGGCATCTTGACTAGATGATAAATCACTACTCTTCCTAATGGACTTCAAAGCTTCTCATTTCTGAACCTGAGTCAAAGTAATATAGAGACTTGTTTCTCTGATAATAGAGAGGACTCTAAACTGCATTAATACTATGAGCAAACTAGAAATCACAAGTAGAGTCATATGTATGGAGGAATGATTAGTGTTTTGTCCTTGAGCACTGAAATTCAGTGCTCAAATACATTTTACATTTACTGTTTTTTTTTGTTTGTTTTTTTGTTTTTTGTTTTATTTGTTTTGTTTTGTTTTTAGTAGAAGCTATTATAGTAAATAGTAAAGCAGTTTAGAGTTGTGGATAGAGTGCTAAGTTTGAAGTAAGGAAGATCTGGGTTTAGATTCTGCCCCAGATACTTACCAACCAAGTAACTGTTGACAAGTCACTTAATCTCTATGTTCTTCAGTTTCTTTATGTGTAAAAGTGAATGGATTAGATCTAATGACTTCTAAAGTATGATCCAGGTCTAAATTGATGATCCTATAAATAATTCCTAATGAATGTACAAGCTAAATACCTCTTCAACTCAATGAAATTTGTATTAATATGTTAATTCTTGCATTATTTTCATCTTATGAATTACAAAAGTGATTTGAGAATTGTTTAATCCTATTTGTCTTGAACAATGTCCTCAAAATTCCCAAAAGAACAGTTGTGACTCATTTTTAAGGAAACTTGACCTGTTGAGCTGTTGATCATCATGAGAAGAAAAATCTGTCAAATTCAGTGACATTATTTTGTGTATAAATGTATTGTTATAGAGGTGTATGCTGTATCCCCTACTATGAACTCTTTAGAACAGGGATTTAGGTTTTGTTTTGTGTGTGTGTGTGTGTGTGTGTGTGTGTGTGTGTGTGTGTGTGTGTGTGTGTTTGTGTGTGTGTTTGCCTTTCCTTATATCCTTAGCACTTGACACATGTTTATTAATAAATACTTATTAATTGACTGAAAGGAGTCCCTGAAAGAGCAGACATCTTAGCAAGAGTTCTAAGCATCCTGCTGTTTTCATTTGTACCTGCCAATTTGTTCTACTGTCAAGCCAAGTTGCTATTGTTAATTTTACCATCAGTAGAGGAGAATTTCATAAAAAATTTATCCACTGAGTCCATATTCCAGTGGCCTGAAGATTACTGATAAACAGCATCAACCTCATGACCTCATTCATAGCAATAGTCTCAGGAGATATTTTTAAAGACACAACAGTTTTTAACCTCAGGACACAAAATTTTCACATCATGATTACCTAGTCCTTTATTATATTCTGCAGGAACATAGCTTGGCAACAACTGCAGAAATAAACATAGTACCCAAGTGAGATATGACAAAAGTAGTTACATAAGGAAAGCTACACTAGAAAACTCAGGGCTCCATTTGTCTACTAAGACAAGGTTCTCTTTGGCCCTGTCACCCAATCTTAATATACTTTCAAACTCAACATATGGACATAAACTTTAGCATTTCATTTAAGTGGTTGTTCTTTGGAAAGTCTTCAATATTTTTAGTCATATTCACCCTGTCTTATTAATGTAACTGAATATTTATATATAAGTATGCTAGACTAGCAATGTCCCCCTTATTTAAATATAAATAAACTTTCAGCCTGAAATGATGCTACCTGAGTAATAGCCAAGGATGAAATATCAATAAGACCTTTACAAGAGATAAAATGGGAGAGCTAGCAGATAATAATTAAGAATTAAATCACTTCATAGGCTTCAATCAAATGAAGCAGTGTTCCCCAAACATAGAGTTTGATCAGGTATTTCTTAATAGTGTTCTTTTAAGCTACATGTTATTCATTGTGGAAAATGAATTCTATCCCCCCAAAAATAACATTGTTAATTAACTAATAAGATGTTTGAAGTTTTCAAGAAACAAATTTTGTATAAGGATAAATGGGTAATTTTAGGTATAAAATGACTTTATCATAATTGGATGAAGATCAAAGGAATTTTGATTATCCTAATTAGTGGTGTTATATAATGAAGGTATTGCCATATCAGCATAGTGAGCAGAAGATATTAATAAATAAACTCTACTGGAAGGTTTTCAAAATAGTTACTGAATAAATATGGTTACTTTGTAATATGGTGACATACTGATTTTATGTTAATTTGCAATTTTCCATTTTGGAGGTGGTGAATTATATTATAATGTAAAGAAAATTACAGAGAAAGCAAGATTATATATAATCCCTCCCAAATACTTGAGTAGGAACTACATACTAAGGCCATGACAACTAATGTTGAGGCTGATTTGTGGAAAGGTAGCCCAGTGCTAGTCAGTGTGCTATTTTGGGCACTAAAATGTCCTTTCAGATCAGCTGCATCTAAGTGATCAGAAAACAATTTGTTTAATCACCTATTTAAATAAAACAATTGAATTAAGCTAATGGAAGCTGTATGTACTTTTAAAATAGTCACTTTGGGATTGAGATGAAGTTATTCATCATAAAATAATCATGTCTATAAGAAGAAAAATTTAAAGGGTATGACAAAGAAAAAAAAAAAAAAGGTCTCTGGATGGACACTATGAGATTATTGTTTAGTATGCTTTATATTTTTTCCAGAAAAATAAACATGGAGCACACTGACATTTTCTGAGAAATCTCATAATCAATGGAGGAAAATCTGATAAAACATGGGGAAGAAATATGAATATTTACATATATAATATGGACAAACATTACCTAATGCAATTTAAGGGGAAAATTTAAGCTGTACTTCTCAAATGACAGATTAACAAATCTAGAAAAAGGGCCTAGGAGTTATTGTTTCCCACAGACAATGATGTTCATGTCATCTGGCATAAGACCAAAGTGTGATAGATCCCACCTTAAGAGGAGATAAATTCTAACTGTAAGGAGAGTAGGCATATATAAAAGGTTGAACCAGGTCAGTTAGGCAAGTGTTTACAGGGAATAGAAAACCTTTAAACCTTAACCAAGCACACAATTGTTGGCAACCAATGAATTCAGAGTTAAAAGAATATTTTAAAATTAGAAACTTAAAATGAAGTGTGTTAGAAAATCTTGTTTGATTCAGTTTTACTGCTCAGACTTGAGGCATTTCCTCAGTACCATCTTAGATGCTTGAATGCTACATCCCAGTGCTCAGTAGGGCTGATATATAGAGAAAAGGAGAGCATATCACATCTCCTTTTGACTGATTGATTCAATATGAACTATCAGTCCATTCTCTCTCTCTCTCTCTCTCTCTCTCTCTCTCTCTCTCTCTCTCAGTATATATAGATATAGATATAGATATAGATATAATATTCCGCCCTAATCAAAATAGTCACTTGACCTGTAATCAACTAAAACTGGACATACATCCATTTGACAAGTATGTGAAAGACATTCTAAATACAACCTTAATATATACTGTTTCATATTACAAATATGTACATAAATTATGTGAGCTATTACATATAATCCTGATATATATATATATATATATATATATATATATATATATATATATATATAATACTATACATTATATGATTATATACAGGTCAATTATTTATTTCTATAGAATATAACCTTGATATTACATACTTTTTTAATTGTATAACATTTATATGTTTGATGAACAAATATATCAATCTATAGTGCTGAATATGATGTATTTGTACAAAGACTTCTTTGATTGTGTTACAGTCCTAATGGTTACAGTTCTAATATGGCTGTCTAATATGGATATCTTCCATTACTAATTGTAGGTAACAACTACAGTTCTAAGATGGATATCTTATTGTTTACTTTTAATCTGCATATTACATCAGGTAGAATTTCTAAGTTCTATGAAATTGTTACTTGGGAGAAAATGTAAGAGGTATATCTACATAAAACAAAACTTGGGATTCCTGGATTCAGACATAATTCCTCATTGAAAATCCTCATTTCCCATGAATCATGTATGCCAATGCAACAGCAGGGGGTTGGAAAAAAAGAGATTTCAGGGAAGAATGTGGTATTTTAAAGGGATTTTTTTCTGGATAGAGGTGGTAAAAAGAAACATTCTTTCTAATGTCTTGATAATAGTTCCCAAGTATCTCTGAGGCCCTATAAGAAGAGATGACTCTTGAGTTTCAGCCAAACCCCAGAAACTGGCTTAAGGACCCCTTGAAAGATGCAGGTGCTGAAGGAACAAAATGCTTCAGTATTTTCCACAGCAAAAGGGAAATAATAATAATAATACCTATCACCTAGGATAGTAGTGAGTGAGAATCACACAAAATAATAAATATAAAGTACTATGCAAATGCTAGTTATTATTATTTCCCATTTCTTCATTTTGTTGGCAGAAAGCCTTTATACCAATACTACTGAATTGTACATTTGAAGGGAATCAGTTCCTTGACTTTTCAGGGGGAAAAAAAAAAGTTCATATTCATTAAGAATTATGTGTGATAATTTCTCTTTTATACTATTATTTTTTCCCCAGCTCTGTTTGCACATTTTGTCATGTTAGTGCTGTTCTTTCTGTCTAGTACAGTGAATAATGGGAAAAAGTCAACTGAATAAAGAGAACCAGAACTGATTTTAGAAGTTTTTTTTCTTGTGGCAGCCCATTTTGTAGTGGCAAGAAACTGGAAATTGAGTGGATGCTCATCAGTTGGAGAATGGTTAAATAAGTTACAGTATATGAATGTTATGGAATATTATTGTTCTATAAGAAATGATCAGCAGGATGATTTTAGAGAGGTCTGAAGAGACTTAAACTTATGCTAAGTGAAATGAGTAGAACCAGGAGTTCACTGTATTTAGTTATATAATTATATAATAAGAGTATATGGATCACAACATAGCATTTTCACTTCTTTTGTTTTATTTTCTTTCAGTTTTTTTTTTCTCATTTTTGATCTGATTTTTCTTGTGCAGCAAGATAATCATATAAGTATGTATGCCTATATTGGATTCATATATATTTTTGCTATGTTTAGCACATATTTGATTATTTGCCATCTAGGGAGGAGGCTGAGGGAAGGGGGGAGAAATTGGAACACAAAGTTTTGGAAGGGTCAATGGTGAAAAATTATCCTTGCATATGTTTTGAAAATAATAAGCTTCAATTTTAAAAAAAGCTTTAAAATACCACATTCTTCCCTGAAATCTCTTTTTTCCAACCCCTGGCTGTTGCATTGGCATACATGATTCATGGGAAATGAGGATTTTCAATGAGGAATTATATGAGTCCAGGCATCCCAAGTTTTGTTTTATGTAGATATACCTCTTACATTTTCTCCCAAGTAACAATTTCATAGAATTTAGAAATTCTCCCTGATGTAATATGCAGAATAAAGGTAAACAATAACAACTAGGTGGACGAATAAGCTCAATGATGTAAATTGTTAAGTTAAATGTCTTGATTTAGACTAGAATCTGAACAGCTCTAGATCCTTATGTGATTTGCATGGGATTTTATCATGAAACAAGAGAAATATAAAAACAGCATAACAAAAATGACCCAAAAAGACAAATTCCAAAGATTAAGAATCCAATATGGAAAAGGAATAATTTTTTAAAGAATTGTAATGCCAGAGAAACTGAAGCAGGTTAGAGATTAGAGAACAATTTAATAATTTATTAAATGGAGAGATTTACTGAGACCAAATGGATCCATGGCTTGGTCCCAGAGCTGAATGAGATAATTGTCTCCAAGAATCCAGCCTTGAATGTCAGGTACAAGATTCTTTTATAGGGTTACAAGAATGATGACACAATGGGGGCAGTACCTGGATGGGGATGACCTAATGGGGGGAGGAACCTAGGATGAGGATGACATAATGGAGGCAGGCATCTAGGATGACATAATAGAGGGAGGTACTAGAGAAGCTCCTGATATTCTAAGGAGGTCTAAAATGGATAAAGATCTTTATCCCATCAAAGATTAAGAGGGAATGATTATAACCTGAGGCAGAGTAACTGAATAGGACAATTAGGGAAACTGGGTCAAGACATTAAAAGAAACTGTTAGACAACAGAATATAAATGTAAAATAAAAAGTCACAGATGAAAATTGTTTTCTGAATTTAAGAATACTTAAAGTAAAGAGTATGGTTTTAAGTTTGAAAGGAAAAAGTTTAAGCCAAATAAAAAAGTTATAAAGTTTTATATCATACCCAGAACTTAGAGAACTTGCTAATAGAAACAATGGTAAAATTTCCAAAAGGTAAATTTACAACTGGGTCATGATTTCTTGTTATTCACATTATTCCAATTTGTGCTTCAGGTTTCCACTGACCTGGGAACCAATAACCGTATTTGGCACAATTATAACTTCCTATAATACAATCTGAAAATATGTAATCCATTTCAGGGGATTCCTCAATTGTACTTATCAGGACCTATTCATTTGAAGAATTAGAATTAGACTAATGATTTCATCAGCTTAAGAAAACCTGTTAAGAAACTCCTTTTATCAATGCAAACTGTCCCCTGCTCTGCAATTCATAATTTTAGAGTCTACCCTGGGGGCACTTAGAGTTTTAGTCAGTTTTGTGCAGGATTTGTAATCATTATCTGTCAAAAGCCAAATTTAAATCAAGGCCTTCCAGATTTAGAAGACTGCTGTCTATCTAAGATGCTAGTAATTTACAAGTGTGGAAGCCCTGTGGATAACTGAGACTAGAGGTATACTAGGTGAAAACTGTTTTCCTTATAGTAATAACTTTAGTTTCTAATGTAGTAAACATTGATTCACACACACACACACACACACACACACACACACACACACACACACACAAACACACACATATATATACTGGTGCTGTCCTCATAATTTTTAAGCGTGCAAAAGGAGCCCCAAAATTAAAATTTTGATAACAGTCATGCTAGGCCATGTCACAGATATCTGGATCATTAAAGGAAATTGGAATTTTTTGAGGTTATCAGGAAGGTTTAAAGAAAGAAATTGCTCACAGAAAAGTCTTTTAGGTAAGGCAAATTATGATACAGATGAAGAATTCAAAGAAAATTTATACAATAGGAGAATTAGAAGGAAGAAATGCATGCAGTGCTGTGGCCAAACATGAACTTGCCTCACAGGATGCTTAATGCTAAAATGATTCTGAAACACTGACCTGATGCATCAAGCTAAAATTTAAAATAATCCCAAGTGTATGCTTTCCCTCATCATCAGTGCTCTCAGGGTTGTAGTAATCCCCCATTGTAAACTTCATCTGCTTTCATATCCACAAAGTCATACATGTCAGAATTCTTCAAACAGCTTTTATTAGACAGAAAGAAAGAAATATAACAGAATTCTATTTCAAAGAAAAAAAACACCAAATTGTAGTAATTTTCCTAGCATCAAATGCTAATAGTGATTCCTAGGCTTCTTTTGGACAGAGTGTAAGATACTTGAGTCTAAAAATTAATCCAGGAGTCATTTTGTAGAAAAGATTACTTTCTGGGGAGTAAAGGCATTACAATGATAATTTTAAGTTCCTAAATTCTATCCCAAATGAATATTCATTTAAGCATTTACTACTAATTAAGTACTTTTTTTTTTTTTTTTTAATTTTTATTAAGTATCTACTATGGTAGATATCGGGACAGGCAGTAGAAAAAAAAAAATAAAAAATGAAATTATCTTTGCCTTTAAGGAATTTCCATTGTAGAGTTTGGGAATATGATATATGTAGATAAACCAATATAAAATATATGCTCATGAATGCAAAATAATGAGAAGGTGGTATTAACAATCATAATGGAGTAGCCTTAACAATGGAGAGTCAAAAAAGAAGTATGGAATCATAAATTAGGGCTAGAAGAATTAAAAACTATCTAAAAGGTCATTTTACACCTTCCACCATTTTACAGATAAGAAAATAAAGGCTACTGGAAATCAGGTGACTTGTCAAAGAAGATACACCCAACAAGAATTCATGAATTCTTGCTACATGTCAGGCATACCAAAAATTTATTAAATGCTGAGCATGACAACAACAACAAAAAAAAGGCAAAAAAAGATGATGTCCTTAAGGAATTCATGTTCTAATAAGGGACAAAACTGATGAATGAAACACAAATAAAATATGTACAGAATAAGAAAAGCTTTTCATGTCAGCATCCCATAGTACTAACAATCTAATAGGAAGTTTACAGTTGTAATACATGATGTTGGATAATAAATGCATTATAATTATGACTTCCAAGATCCGTATCCATAGACTTAAGGGCACATGGTATATTAACATACTATTTTAGATGAGGGCTTCTTAATCTTTTCCCATTCACAACCCTTTTCATGCAAGAAATTTTTATGTAGGGGGCAGAGCCAAGATGGCGGAGAAGAAACACACGTCTCTGTGAACGTCCTCACTCCCTCACAACCAATTAGATAAATTAAGTCTCAGAATTAGCTCAGGACTGATAGATACCATAAGGACTGGAAGCACGACTTACCAGCTGAAGAGAATCAGGAGTTTCAACAGACAAGGTCAGTTCCCAGGGGAGGAAAAAGAGAGACCAGCACAGACGGTGGGGTAGTGGCACACTGCGCCCATTGCGCTGGGAAGGGCTCTGGGATCAGAGAAGCCACTGAGGTAAAGGAATCTGGCACAGGCTGTTAGCTCTTCTCTGCTAATTATTTAGCAGTTCAGAAGAGAAAGCCAAAATATTTTAAAACTCAGATTAGATTTTCCCCGGACCCTAGAGGTGACTCAGCAGATCTCGGCACCAGGGGGTGTGGCCTCAGCTACCACCTGAGAATAGTTAAGAGATTGACAAGTGGGTGGATACGGCCCAAGGCAACACACACTGCCTAGCTTAGCTGGAGGGAGTGGAACTCAGCTCCAGGAAGTCCCAGAGAAGCGGAACCTTTGAACTAGGGACCGCGGTTTCTGGCAGACACTTCCAGTTTGAGCACAGGGGCTTTTCACTTCACCTGCTGCAGACATCCACTCCCCACCCGGACACATAGGCTGGGCTTTGTGCTGTCTTTACTATTCTAAACCCTTGAAGCACAGTAGTGCTAATCACCTCTGAGGCACTTCCAGGGAGGGGGTGGGGAACTCTCTCCCAGAGATCTATCTTAGCTCAGGCACAGGAGCGGCTGCATCCATCTGGTCTGGGAGGAAGCTGGTAAAGAAGTAAATAAATAATTTCCTACCCCAGGGACAGACCCCAAAAGATTTTTTTAAATATGAGCAAAAAAGCTATAAAAACCATAGATTCCTTCTATACAGAGAAAGAGCGGGTATCCAACCCCGAGGAAGTTAACAGCAGAGAGTCAGCAGATAACAACCCAAAGGGGAACGATCCCTGCCCCCCATCACATAACTCTCTCCTAGAAGAAACTCTTAAAAAATTGAGGGAGATTGAAGAAAAATGGGGAAAGGAAAGGGAAGCTATGATAGAGAATAACAACGTCCTGAAATTGGAGTTGGAAAAAATAAAGAATTCACAGGAGATGCAGGGAAACAAAATTTATGAATTAGAAAAGGTTAAAAAAACACAGGAAAGTAGGATTTCTGAATTGTAAAAGATAAAAAAGTCTCAAGAAAATAGAATTTCTGAATTGGAAAAAGAAAATAATTCTCAAAAAAAAAATTAGGGAAATGGAAAAAAATTCAATAGAGCAAAATAATTCATTTAAAAACGAAATTGGGCATTTACAAAAAGAACTAAAAACAGTGAAAGAAGAAAATAACTCCTTAAAAGTCAGGATGGAACAAATAGAAATGAATGATTCACAGAGAACCCAAGAATCAGTCAAACAAAACAAAAAAAATGAGAAGCTGGAGAACAACGTCAAATACTTACTGGGAAAATCTATAGACCTGGAAAATAGATCTAGGAGAGATAATCTGCGGATTATTGGACTTCCAGAAAACTATGACCAAAAAAAGAGCCTAGATTCTATTTTACAGGAAATTATCAAAGAGAACTGTCCAGAGATAATAGAAACAGAAGGGAAAGTAGATGTGGAAAGAATTCATCGAACTCCTTCTGAAATAGACCCTAAAAAAAGAACACCACGGAATATAGTGGCTAAGCTGCAGAATTACCACACAAAGGAGAAAATCCTGCAAGCAGCTAGAAAAAAACAATTTAAATACTAAGGTGCCACAATAAGGGTCACCCAAGATCTGGCTGCCTCCACATTAAAAGATAGAAGGGCCTGGAACCTGATATTCCGAAAGGCAAAAGATCAAGGACTGCAACCAAGAATGAACTACCCAGCTAAGTTTAGCATCTTTTTCCATGGAAGAACATGGTCATTCAATGAAACAGAGGAATTCTATATGTTTCTAAGAAAAAAAACAGACTTAAACAAAAAATTTGATCTACATCCACAAGACTGAAGAGAAACAGAAAAAGGTACACAGAACCCTTGAGAACTGTAACTCTGTTGTGGGTATATAAAAAATACTCAAGGATAATTTGATTTTACTGATATAAAAGAAAAAAAAGGGGGGTGTAGTAAAGGGAAGGAGGTCAGGTCAGAAAAAGGGGAAGGAGTGATAAAAAGAGGGAAACTACATCCCAGGAAGAGGCATAGAAAATACACCATATCTGAGGGAACTTAGTGAGGGGGAGAATCATTGTGTGAATCTTACTCTCATCAGGAGAGGCTCAAAGAGTAAATAATTAACATATTTGTTTTTCAGAGAATTTTCTCTCACCTCATTAAAAGGGGGGAGAGGAAAAGGGAAAAGGAAAAGGAGAATAAGTGAAGGGACTTGGAGGGAGGGGGGAGGGATCCTTAAAAAAAAAAAAAAAAAAAAGAGGGAGGGTTGCGCGTCACAAGGGAGGTCTGTAAATTAAATATCGGGGAGGGGGATCAGGGGGGTCAAGGGAAAAAAGCATAATCTGGGGATAATACGATGGCAGGAAATACAGAATTAGTAATTTTAACTGTAAATGTAAATGGGATGAACGATCCCATCAAACGGATAGCAGATTGGATCAAAAAGAAGAACCCTACAATATGTTGTCTACAGGAAACAAACTTAAAGCAGGGAGATACATACAGAATAAAGGTAAAAGGTTGGAACAGAGCCTATTATGCTTCAGGTAAAGCCAAAAAAGCAGGGGTAGCTATCCTTATCTCAGATCAAGCAAAAGCAGAAGTAGATCTCGTTAAAAAAGATAAGGAAGGAAACTATATCCTGCTGAAAGGTAGCATAAATAATGAAGCCATATCAATACTAAACATATATGCACCAAGTGGTATAGCATCTAACTTTCTAAAGGAAAAGTTAAGAGAACTGCAAGAAGAAATAGACAGTAAAACTATAATAGTGGGAGATCTCAACCTTGCACTCTCAGATTTAGACAAATCAAACCACAAAACAAACAAGAAAGAAATTTAAAAAGTAAATAGAACATTAGAAAAACTAGGTATGATAGACCTTTGGAGAAAACTGAATGGCAATAGAAAGGAATATACTTTCTTCTCAGCAGTTCATGGATCCTATACAAAAATTGACCATATATTAGGACATAAAGATCTCAAAATTAAATGTAGGAAGGCAGAAATAATAAAGGCCTTCTTCTCAGATCAAAATGCAATAAAAGCTACATTCAGTAAAAAGTTAGGGGTAAATAGACCAAAAAGTAATTGGAAACTGAATAATCTCATCTTAAAGAATGACTGGGTGAAAGAGCAAATTATAGAAACAATTAACAATTTCACCCAAGATAATGATAATGATGAGACATCATATCAAAATCTTTGGGATGCAGCTAAAGCAGTAATAAGGGGAAATTTTATATCTTTAGAGGCTTATTTGAAGAAAATTGAGAAAGAGAAGATTAACGAATTGGGCTTACAACTTAAAAGGCTAGAAAAAGACCAAATTATAAACCCCCAACCAAAAATTAAACTTGAAATACAAAAATTAAAAGGAGAAATCAATAATATTGAAAGTAAAAAAACTATTGAATTAATAAACAAAACCAAGAGTTGGTTTTATGAAAAAGCCAATAAAATAGATAAACCTTTGGTAAATTTGATCAAAAAAAAGAAAGAGGAAAATCAAATTGATAGTCTTACAAATGAAAAGGGGGATCTTTCCACCAATGAAGAGGAAATTAGAGAAATAATAAGGAGTTACTTTGCCCACCTTTATGCCAATAAATTTGATAACTTAAGTGAAATGGATGACTTCCTCCAAAAATATAGGCTCCCTAGATTAACAGAGGAGGAGATAAATTGCTTAAATAGTCCCATTTCAGAAAAAGAAATAGAACAAGCTATTAATCAACTCCCCTGGAAAAAATCACCAGGGCCAGATGGATTCACATGTGAATTCTACCAAAAATTTAAAAAACAATTAGCCCCAATGTTATAAAAATTATTTGAAAAAATAGGGGATGAAGGAGTCCTACCAAACTCCTTTTATGACACAGACATGGTACTGATACCTAAACCAGGTAGATCGAAAACTGAGAAAGAAAATTATAGACCAATCTCCTTAATGAATATTGATGCTAAAATCTTAAATAAGATATTAGCAAAAAGATTTCAGAAAATCATCTCCAAGATAATACACTATGATCAAGTAGGATTTATTCCAGCAATGCAGGGCTGGTTTAATATTAGGAAAACTATTAATATAATTGACCATATTAATAATCAAATTAATAAGAACCATATGATCATCTCAATAGATGCAGAAAAAGCATTTGACAAAATCCAACATCCATTCCTACTAAAAACTCTTGAGAGTATAGGAATAAATGCACTATTCCTTAGAATAATCAGGAGCATATATTTAAGACCTTCAGTAAGCATAATATGCAATAGAAATAAACTGCAACCTTTCCCAGTAAGATCAGGAGTGAAACAAGGTTGCCCACTATCACCATTACTATTCAATATAGTACTAGAAACGCTAGCCTCGGCAATAAGAGCCGAGAAAGAGATTCAAGGAATTAGAGTAGGAAATGAGGAAATTAAACTATCACTTTTTGCAGATGACATGATGGTATACTTAGAGAACCCCAAAGACTCTGCTAAAAAGCTACTAGAAATAATTCAAAATTTCAGCAAAGTGGCAGGATACAAAATAAATCCACATAAATCCTTGGCATTTTTATATATCACTAACAAAATGCAACAGCAAGAGATACAAAGAGAAATTCCATTCCAAACAAATGTTGAGAGTATAAAATATTTGGGAATCCATCTACCAAAGAAAAGTCAGGAATTATATGAGAAAAATTACAAAACACTTGCCACAAAAATAAAATCAGATTTAAATAATTGGAAAGACATTCAGTGCTCTTGGATAGGCTGAGCGAATATAATAAAGATGACAATACTCCCCAAACTAATCTATTTATTTTGTGCTATACCAATCAGACTCCCAAGAAACTATTTCAATGACCTAGAAAAAATAACAACAAAATTCATATGGAAGAATAAAAGGTCGAGAATTGCAAGGGAACTAATGAAAAAAAAAAAAAAAAACTCAGAGGAAGGTGGTCTAAGTGTACCTGATCTAAAGCTATATTATATAGCAGTAGTCACCAAAACCATTTGGTATTGGCTAAGAAATAGACCGGTAGATCAGTGGAACAGATTAGATACAAAGGACAAAAAAGGGTACATCTATAGCAATCTAATCTTTGACAAATCCAAAGATTCCAACATTAGGGATAAAAATTCATTATTCGGAAAAAAATGTTGGGAAAACTGGAAATTAGTATGGCAGAAATTAGATATGGATCCACACTTAACACCATATACCAAGATAAGATCAAAATGGATCCATGATTTAGGCATAAAGAGGGAGATAATAAATAGATTAGAGGAACAGAGGATAATCTACTTCTCAGACTTGTGGAGGAGGAAGGAATTTATGACCAGAGGAGAACTAGAGATCATTATTGCTCACAAAATAGAAGATTTTGATTACATCAAACTAAAAAGTTTCTGTACAAACAATACTAATGCAAACAAGATTAGAAGGGAAGTAACAAATTGGGAAAATATTTTTAAAAACAAAGGTTCTGACAAAGGTCTCATTTCCAAAATATATAGAGAACTGACCATAATTTATAAGAAACCGTACCATTCTCCAATTGATAAATGGTCAAAGGATATGAACAGACAATTTTCAGAGGAAGAAATTGAAACTATATCCACTCACATGAAAGAGTGTTCCAAATCACTACTGATCAGAGAAATGCAGATTAAGACCACTCTGAGATACCACTACACACCTGTCAGATTGGCTAAGATGACAGGAACAAACAATGATGAATGTTGGAGGGGATGTGGGGAAATTGGGACACTAATACATTGCTGGTGGAGTTGCGAAAGAATCCAGCCATTCTGGAGAGCAATCTGGAATTATGCCCAAAAAGTTATCAAACTGTGCATACCCTTTGACCCAGCAGCGCTACTACTGGGATTATATCCCAAAGAAATACTAAAGAGCGGAAAGAGACATATATGTGCCAAAATGTTTGTGGCAGCTCTTTTTGTTGTAGCTAGAAACTGGAAGATGAATGGATGTCCATCAGTTGGAGAATGGTTGGGTAAATTGTGGTATATGAAGGTTATGGAATATTATTGCTCTGTAAGAAATGACCAGCAGGAGGAATACAGAGAGGCCTGGAGAGACTTAAATCAACTGATGCTGAGTGAAATGAGCAGAACCAGAAGATCACTGTACACTTCAACAACAATACTGTATGAGGATGTATTCTGATGGAAGTGGAAATCTTCAACATAAAGAAGATCCAACTCACTTCCATTTGATCAATGATGGACAGAGGTAGCTACACCCAGAGAAGAAACACTGGGAAGTGAATGTAAATTGTTAGCACTAATATCTGTCTGCCCAGGTTACATGTACCTTCGGATTCTAATGTTTATTGTGCAACAAGAAAATGATATTCACACACATGTATTGTACCTAGACTATATTGTAACACATGTAAAATATATGGGATTGCCTGTCATCGGGGGGAGGGAATAGAGGGAGGGGGGGTAAATTGGAAAAATGAATACAAGGGATAATATTATAAAAAAAATATATATATATATATATATATAATAAAAAAAATTAAAAAAAAAAAAAAAAGAAATTTTTATGTAACCCTGGATATGTAGGCGTATAAAATAGGAATATAAACTAAACATTTACTAATGGTAAATCATAATTTGTGACCCTCACATTTAATTTTGTGACTCCACATGGGATCACAAACCACAATTTAAGAGGCTTTGTTTTAGACCACTCAAACATACTTTTCAGAAGCTTACCACAATTATATTCATATCCAAGCAAATACTTAGAGAAAGACTGCCAATATGTAGGTATAGAGTATTAATGGAAAGACATGGGCAAAAACTACAAAAGATAACAAAATATGAGTAGGTGGGAAATTAAAGCTTGATTATTAATTTTATTTTATTGATAGTTAAGTTAGATTTAATATTTCCCTTTCTCCATTCCTTATCTTTGCATGTTAACTCAGGAAACCTCAAGTCACTTGGGTCATAATTCTATCATCCTGATTCAAGTAACTTCAGCTCATTTGAGTCAAGATTTTATTGTTATAATTCATATCTCTATCCTTGTAACTTCACCCACCACCTACATTCTAGAGAAAACCTACTTAACCTAAAGGTCAAGGTGATTCAATCAAAGTAGCCACTCCCAATTTCCCCAAATCATATATTCTATTTATAGTTAAGGGAATATCAAAAGGTGAGGTAAGGTCCAAGTGATATAAGGTCATGCTGATGGGAGAGAGCTTAATTTTTTTCTTTCTAGTTAATCAGAAGGGATATCAAAGTTATTCTAAATTTTGCTCTGATATTCTGATATATATTAATTACTATACATATTGATATATTGATATAACCCTGTCAATCTTCATTAGGTATTTTTGATCATTGAGAGGTCATTGATCCCAATTATTGGCAATTACTAGGTTTGCTAATAAATGAGTTGTGTTCAAAATTTTATCTCTCAAAATTTCAGTGATCTTTGCCACTATAAGTGGACTCATCATCAATTAAATGAAACTTATATAAATACATTAAAGAGTTGCAAAATTAAGTGTGATGTGAAGTCTAAGGAAGGTTGTATCAGAATCAACAAATGGAAGGCATTGTGGAACAGATATTATGTGTTTGATTTAGAATTTATAGGATATATAAGAATTAGACAGGTTAACTAATTAATAAGCAGTAGATACCTGGTCAGTGAGGTGGTATAGTGAAGAGAACACTGGACCTGCAATCAGGAACATTCTAGTTCTAATCCAATCTCAGACTTTACTAGTTTTGTCTTCCTGGGCCAGTTACCTAACTCTATTTGCTTCAATTTCTTCATCTGTAAAATAAGCTGGAGATAGAAATGACAAATCATTCTAGTATCATTCTCAAAAACAAAAACATGGTCACAAAGAGTTGGACACTACTGAAAAACAACTGCAACAAATTAAAATCCTACTGTGTTTCAGGTATGAGCCCAATTCTAGGCATTTGAATACAAAAGAGAGATAGTCTTAACTTCAAAGAATTTACATACTATTAGAAGTACAACTTTTTTCACAAATAAGTCAATACAGAGGGGGCAGAGCCAAGATGTCGGAGAAGATACACACGACTGTGTAAGCTCCTTTCTTCCCTCACAACCAAATAGATTTAATCAGCCTCAGAAATAGCACTGGACTGATAGAATCCACAAGGACTGGAAGCACGACTTACCAGCTGAAGAGAATCTGGAGTTTCAACAGGAAAGGTTGGTTCCCAAGAAGCAAGGCCAGCACAGATGGTGGGGTAGTGGCACACTGCACCTATTGTGCTGGGGAGGGCTCTGGGATCAGAGAAGCCACTGAGATAGAGGAATCTGTCACAGACTGATAGCTCTTCTCTGCTTATAATACAGCAGCTCAGAAGAGAAATCAAAGCCACTTTGGAATATAAGCTAGATACTAGAACCTCCCCAATCCTGGGGGTGACTCAGCAGATCTTGGCACTGTGGGTGTGGCCGACATAGGCAATCCAGGCTTTCACCTGGGAGTACTCAAGAGATTGAAAAGTGGGCGGGGCGGTAACTCATAGTGCCTGGCTCCCCTGGAGGCTGTGGAACTCAGGCCCAGGAAGTCCCAGAGAAGCAGAACCTTTGAACTAGGGACCACAGTTTCTGGCAGACACTTCCAGTTTGAGTGCTAGTCACCTGTGAGGCACTTCCAGGGAGGGGGTGGGGAATTCTCTCCCAGAGCTCTCTCTTAGCTAAGGCGCAGGGGGCTGCTGCATCCATCCAGTCTGGGAGGAAGCTGGTAAATAAATAAATAAATAATTTCCTACCCCAGGGACAGACCCCAAAAGATTTGTTAACTTTGAGCAAAAAGCCAAGAAAAACTATAGATTCCTTCTACACAGAGAAAGAGCGGGTATCCAACCCCGAGGAAGTTAACAGCAGAGAGTCAGCAGATAACAACCTAAAGGGGAACGATTCCTGCCCCCCATCACATAACTCTCTCCTAGAAGAGACTATTAAAAAGTTAAGAGAGTTTGAAGGAAAATGGGGAAAGGAATAGATAGAGAATAACAACGTTCTGAAATTGGAGTTGGAAAAAATGAAGAATTCACAGGACATGCGGGGAAATAAAATTAGTGAATTAGAAAAGGTAAAAAAATCACAGTAAAGTAGGATTTCTGAATTGGAGAAGATAAAAAAGTATCAAGAAAATAGGATTTCTGAATTGGAAAAAGAAAATAATTCTCAAAAAAAAAATTAGGGAAATGGAAAAAAATTCAATAGAGCAAAATAACACATTTAAAAACGAAATTGGGCATTTACAAAAAGAACTAAAAACGGTGAATGAAGAAAATAACAACTTAAAATTCAGGATGGAACAAATAGAAATGAATGATTCATTGAGAACCCAAGAATCAGTCAAACAAAACAAAACAAAACAAAAAAAAAAAAAAAAAAAAAGAAAAGCTGGAGAATAATGTCAAATACTTACTGGGAAAATCTATAGATCTGGAAAATAGATCTAGGAGAGATAATCTGCGGATCATTGGACTTCCTGAAAACTATGACCAAAAAAAGAGCCTAGATTCTATTTTACAGGAAATTATCAAAGAGAACTGTCCAGAGATAATAGAAACAGAAGGGAAAGTAGATGTGGAAAGAATTCATCGAACTCCTTCTGAAATAGACCTAAATAAAGAACACCATGGAATATTGTTTTTTTTTTTTTTTATTTTTTTTTTATTTTTTTTTTTAATTTTATTTTATTTTATAATTATAACATTTTTTGACAGTACATATGCATGGGTAATTTTTTACAACATTATCCCTTGCACTTACTTCTATTCAGATTTTTTCCCTTCCTCCCCCAACCCCGTCCCCCAGATGGCAAGCAGTCTTATATATGTTAAATATATTACAGTATAATTTAGATACAATATATGTGTGTAGAACCGAATTTTTTGTTGCACAGGAAGAATTGGATTCAGAAGGTAGAAATAACAGTTTACATTCATTTCCCAGTGTTCCTTTTCTGGATGTAGCTGGATCTGTCCATCATTAATCAATTGGAATTGGATTAGCTCTTCTCTATGTTGAAGAAATCCACTTCCATCAGCATACATCCTCGTACAATATCATTGTTGAAGTGTATAATGATCTTCTGGTTCTGCTCATTTCACTCAGCATCAGTTGATTTAAGTCTCTCCAAGCCTCTCTGTATTTCTCCTGTTGGTCATTTCTTATAGAACAGTAATATTCCATAACATTCATATATCATAGTTTACCCAACCATTCTCCAATTGATGGACATCCATTCATCTTCCAGCTTCTAGCCACTATGAAAAGGGCTGCCACAAACATTTTGGCACATACAGGACCCTTTCCCTTCTCTAGTAGTTCCTTGGGGTATAAGCCCAGTAGTAGTATGGCTGGGTCAAAGGGTATGCACATTTTGATAACTTTTTGGGCATAATTCCAGATTGCTCTCCAGAATGGTTGGATTCTTTCACAACTCCACCAACAATGCATCAGTGTCCCAGTTTTCCCACAGCCCCTCCAACATTCATCGTTATTTGTTCCTGTCATTTTAGCCAATCTGACAGGTGTGTAGTGATACCTCAGAGTTGTCTTAATTTGCATTTCTCTGATCAATAGTGATTTGGAACACTCTTTCATATGAGTGGAAATAGTTTTAATTTCATCATCTGAAAATTGTCTGTTCATATGCTTTGACCATTTATCAATTGGAAATTGGCTTGATTTCTTATAAATTAAAGTCAATTCTCTGTATATTTTGGAGATGAGGCCTTTATCAGAACCTTTAACTGTAAAAATTTTTTCCCAATTTGTTACTTCCCTTCTAATCTTGTTTGCATTAGTTTTGTTTGTGCAGAAACTTTTTAATTTGGTGTAATCAAAATGTTCTATTTTGTGATCAATAATGGTCTCTAGTTCTCCCTTGGACACAAACTCCTTCCTCCTCCACAAGTCTGAGAGGTAAATCATCCCATGTTCCTCCAATTTATTTATGATTTCGTTCTTTATGCCTAAATCTTGGACCCATTTTGATCTAATCTTAGTATGTGGTGTTAAATGTGGGTCCATGCCTAGTTTCTACCATACTAATTTCCAGTTTTCCCAGCAGTTTTTGTCAAATAATGAATTCTTATCCCCAAATTTGGGATCTTTGGGTTTGTCAAAGATTAGATTGCTATTTTTATTCACTATCTTGACCTGTGAACCTAACCTATGCCACTGATCAACTAGTCTATTTCTTAGCCAATACCAAATGGTTTTGGTGACTGTTGCTTTATAATATAGCTTTAAATCAGGTACACTTAGACCACCTTCCTCTGACTTTTTTTTCATTAGTTCCCTTGCAATTCTCGACCTTTTATTCTTCCATATGAATTTTGTTGTTATTTTTTCTAGGTCATTAAAATAGTTTCTTGGGAGTCTGATTGGTATAGCACTAAATAAATAGATTAGTTTGGGGAGTATTGTCATCTTTATTATATTCGCTCGGCCTATCCAAGAACATTGAATGTCTTTCCAATTATTTAAATCTGACTTTATTTTTGTGGCAAGTGTTTTGTAATTTTGCTCATATAATTCCTGACTCTCCTTTGGTAGATATATTCCCAAATATTTGATACTATCGATTGTTATTTTGAATGGAATTTCTCTTTGTATCTCTTGCTGTTGGATTGTGTTGGTAATGTATAAAAATCCTGAGGATTTATGTGGATTTATTTTGTATCCTGCCACTTTGCTAAAATTCTGAATTATTTCTAACACCACGGAATATTGTGGCTAAGCTGCAGAATTACCACACAAAGGAGAAAATCCTGCAAGCAGCTAGAAAAAAACAATTTAAATACCAAGGTGCCACAATAAGGGTCACTCAAGATCTGGCTGCCTCCACATTAAAAGATAGAAGGGCCTGGAACCTGATATTCTGAAAGGCAAAAGATCAAGGATTGCAACCAAGAATGAACTACCCAACTAAGTTTAGCATCTTTTTCCATGGAAGAAGATGGTCTTTCAATGAAATAGAGGAATTCCATGTGTTTCTAAGAAAAAAACCAGACTTAAACAATAAATTTGATCTACATCCACAAGACTGAAGAGAAACAGAAAAAGGTACACAGAACCCTTGAGAACTGTAACTCTGTTGTGGATATATAAAAAGTACTCAAGGATAATTTGATTTTACTGATATAAAAGAAAAAAAGGAGGGTGTAGTAAAGGGAAGGATGTCGGTTCAGAAAAAGGGGAAGGAATGATAAAAAGAGGGAAACTACATCCCATTAAGAGGCATAGAAAATTCACCATATCTGAGGGAACTTAGTGAGGGGGAGAATCATTGTGTGAATCTTACTCTCATCAGGAGAGGCTCAAAGAGTAAATAATTAACATATTTGTTTTTCAGAGAATTCTCTATCACCTCATCAAAAGGGGGGAGAGGAAAAGGGAAAAAGAAAAGGAGAATAAGGGAAGGGACGTGGAGGGAGGGGGGAGGGATACTTAAAAAAAAGGGAGGGCTGCGCGTCACAAGGGGGGTCTATAAATTAAATATTGGGGAAGGGGTTCAGGGGGGTCAAGGGAAAAAAGCATAATCTGGGGATAATATGATGGCAGAAAATACAGAATTAGTAATTTTAACTGTAAATGTGAATGGGATGAACGCTCCCCTCAAATGGAGACAGATAGCAGACTGGTCAAAAATCAGAACCCTACCATATGTTGTTTACAGGAAACACACTTAAAGCAGGGAGATACATATAGAGTAAAGGTAAAAGGTTGGAGCAGAATCTATTATGCTTCAGGTAAAGCCAAAAAAGCAGGGGTAGCTATCCTTATCTCAGATCAAGCAAAAGCAGAAGTTGATCTAGTTAAAAGAGATAAGGAAGGAAACTATATCCTGCTGAAAGGTAGCATAAATAATGAAGCCATATCAATACTAAACATATATGCACCAAGTGGTATAGCATCGAAATTTCCAAAGGAAAAGTTAAGAGAGTTGCAAGAAGAAATAGACAGTAAAACTATAATAGTGGGAGATCTCAACCTTGCACTCTCAGATTTAGACAAATCAAACGACAAAACAAATAAGAAAGAAATTTAAAAAGTAAATAGAACATTAGAAAAACTAGGTATGATAGACCTTTGGAGAAAACTGAATGGCAATAGAAAGGAATATACTTTCTTCTCAGCAGTTCATGGATCCTATATAAAAATTGACCATAAAGATCTCAAAATTAAATGTAGGAAGGCAGAAATAATAAATGCCTTCTTCTCAGACCACAATGCAATAAAAGCTACATTAAGTAAGAAGTTAGGGGTAAATAGACCAAAAAGTAATTGGAAACTGAATAATCTCATCTTAAAGAATGACTGGGTGAAACAGCAAATTATAGAAATAATTAATAATTTCACCCAAGATAATGACAATGATAAGACATCATACCAAAATCTGTGGGATGCAGCTAAAGCAGTAATAAGGGGAAATTTTATATCTTTAGAGGCTTATTTGAAGAAAATAGTGAAAGAGAAGATTAACAAATTGGGCTTGCAACTTGAAAGGCTAGAAAAACACCAAATAAAAAACCCCTAACCAAAAATTAAACTTGAAATACAAAAATTAAAAGGAGAAATCAATAATATTGAAAGTAAAAAAAACCTATTGAATTAATAAATAAAACCAAGAGTTGGTTTTATGAAAAAGCCAATAAAATAGATAAACCTTTGGTAAATCTGATCAGAAAAAAGAAAGAGGAAAATCAAATTGTTAGTTTTACAAATGAAAAGGGGATCTTTCCACCAATGAAGAGGAAATTAGAGAAATAATAAGGAGTTACTTTGCCCAACTTTATGGCAATAAATTTGATAACTTAAATGAAATGGATGACTTCCTCCAAAAATATAGGCTTCCTAGATTAACAGAGGAGGAAATAAATTGCTTAAAAAGAAATAGAACAAACTATTAATCAACTCCCCAGGAAAAAATCCCCAGGACCAGATGGATTTACATGTGAATTCTACCAAACATTTAAAGAACAATTAGCCGCAATGCTATATAAACTATTTGAAAAAATAGGGGATGAAGTAGTCCTATCAGACTCCTTTTATGACACAGACATAGTACTGATACCTAAACCAAGTTGATCAAAAACTGAGAAAGAAAATTACAGACCAATTTCCTTAATGAATATTGATGCTAAAATCTTAAATAAGATATTACTAAAAAGACTTCAGAAAATCATCCCCAGGATAATACACTATGATCAAGTAGGATTAATACCAGGAATGCAGGGCTGGTTTAATATTAGGAAAACTATTAGTATAATTGACCATATTAATAATCAAATTAATAAAAACCATATGATCATCTCAATAGATGCAGAAAAAGTATTTGACAAAATCCAACATCCATTCCTACTAAAAACTCTTGAGAGTATAGGAATAAACGGATTATTCCTTAGAATAATCAGGAGTATATATTTAAGACCGTCAGTAAGCATAATATGCAATAGAAATAAACTGCAACCTTTCCCAGTAAGATCAGGAGTGAAACAAGGTTG
This sequence comes from Sminthopsis crassicaudata, assembly GCF_048593235.1. NCBI lineage: Eukaryota > Metazoa > Chordata > Mammalia > Dasyuromorphia > Dasyuridae > Sminthopsis > Sminthopsis crassicaudata. Next base: position 76,149,476 of record NC_133621.1, on the reverse strand, counting down.
CCCACTATCACCATTACTATTCAATATAGTACTAGAAATGCTAGCCTCGGCAATAAGAGCCGAGAAAGAGATTCAAGGAATTAGAGTAGGAAATGAGGAAATTAAACTATCACTTTTTGCAGATGACATGATGGTATACTTAGAGAACCCCAAAGACTCTGCTAAAAAGCTACTAGAAATAATTCAAAATTTCAGCAAAGTGGCAGGATACAAAATAAATCCACATAAATCCTCGGCATTTTTATATATCACTAACAAAATGCAACATCAAGAGATACAAAGAGAAATTCCATTCCAAACAAATGTTGATAGTATAAAATATTTGGGAATCCATCTACCAAAGAAAAGTCAGGAATTATATGAGAAAAATTACAAAACACTTGCCACAAAAATAAAATCAGATTTAAATAATTGGAAAGACATTCAGTGCTCTTGGATAGGCCGAGCGAATATAATAAAGATGACAATACTCCCCAAACTAATCTATTTATTTAGTGCTATACCAATCAGACTCCCAAGAAACTATTTTAATGACCTAGAAAAAATAACAACAAAATTCATATGGAAGAATAAAAGGTCAAGAATTGCAAGGGAACTAATGAAAAAAAACTCAGAGGAAGGTGGTCTAAGTGTACCTGATCTAAAGCTATATTATATAGCAGCAGTCACCAAAACCATTTGGTATTGGCTAAGAAATAGACCGGTAGATCAGTGGAACAGATTAGATACAAAGGACAAAAAAGGGTACATCTATAGCAATCTAATCTTTGACAAACCCAAAGATTCCAACATTAGGGATAAAAATTCATTATTCGGAAAAAACTGTTGGGAAAACTGGAAATTAGTATGGCAGAAATTAGATATGGATCCACACTTAACACCATATACCAAGATAAGATCAAAATGGGTCCATGATTTAGGCATAAAGAGGGAGATAATAAATAGATTAGAGGAACAGAGGATAATCTACCTCTCAGACTTGTGGAGGAGGAAGGAATTTATGACCAGAGGAGAACTAGAGATCATTATTGATCACAAAATAGAAGATTTTGATTACATCAAACTAAAAAGTTTCTGTACAAATAATACTAATGCAAACAAGATTAGAAGGGAAGTAACAAATTGGGAAAATATTTTTAAAAACAAAGGTTCTGACAAAGGTCTCATTTCCAAAATATATAGAGAACTGACCATAATTTATAAGAAACCAAACCATTCTCCAATTGATAAATGGTCAAAGGATATGAACAGACAATTCTCAGAGGAAGAAATTGAAACTATATCCACTCACATGAAAGAGTGTTCCAAATCACTACTGATCAGAGAAATGCAAATTAAGACCACTCTGAGATACCACTACACACCTGTCAGATTGGCTAAGATGACAGGAACAAATAATGACAAATGTTGGAGGGGATGTGGGGAAATTGGAACACTAATACATTGCTGGTGGAGTTGTGAAAGAATCCAGCCATTCTGGAGAGCAATCTGGAATTATGCCCAAAAAGTTATCAAACTGTGCATACCCTTTGACCCAGCAGCGCTACTACTGGGATTATATCCCAAAGAAATACTAAAGAGCGGAAAGAGACATATATGTGCCAAAATGTTTGTGGCAGCTCTTTTTGTTGTAGCTAGAAACTGGAAGATGAATGGATGTCCATCAGTTGGAGAATGGTTGGGTAAATTGTGGTATATGAAAGTTATGGAATATTATTGCTCAGTAAGAAATGGCCAGCAGGAGGAATACAGAGAGGGTTGGAGAGACTTAAATCAACTGATGCTGAGTGAAATGAGCAGAACCAGAAGATCACTGTATACTTCAATTACGATACTGTATGAGGATGTATTCTGATGGAAGTGGAAATCTTCAACATAAAGAAGATCCAACTCACTTCCAGTTGATCAATGATGGACAGAGGTAGATACACCCAGAGAAGAAACACTGGGAGGGGAATGTAAATTGTTAGCACTAATATCTGTCTGCCCAGGTTGCATATACCTTCGGATTCTAATGTTTATTGTGCAACAAGAAAATGATATTCACACACATGTATTGTACTTAGACTATATTGTAACACATGTAAAATGTATGGTATTGCCTGTCGTCGGGGGGAGGGAATAAGGGAGGGGGGGTAATTTGGAAAAATGAATACAAGGGATAATATTATAAAATATATATATATATATAATAAAAAAAATTAAAAAAAATAAAAATAAAAATTTCTCCAATTACATATAAAAAAAAAAAAAAAAAAATAGGGGATGAAGTAGTCCTATCAGACTCCTTTTATGACACAGACATAGTACTGATACCTAAACCAAGTTGATCAAAAACTGAGAAAGAAAATTACAGACCAATTTCCTTAATGAATATTGATGCTAAAATCTTAAATAAGATATTACTAAAAAGACTTCAGAAAATCATCCCCAGGATAATACACTATGATCAAGTAGGATTCATACCAGGAATGCAGGGCTGGTTTAATATTAGGAAAACTATTAGTATAATTGACCATATTAATAATCAAATTAATAAAAACCATATGATCATCTCAATAGATGCAGAAAAAGTATTTGACAAAATCCAACATCCATTCCTACTAAAAACTCTTGAGAGTATAGGAATAAATGCACTATTCCTTAGAATAATCAGGAGCATATATTTAAGATCGTTAGTAAGCATAATATGTAATAGAAATAAACTGCAACCTTTCCCAGTAAGATCAGGAGTGAAACAAGGTTGCCCACTATCACCATTACTATTCAATATAGTACTAGAAATGCTAGCCTCTGTAATAAGAGCCGAGAAAGAGATTCAAGGAATTAGAGTAGGAAATGAGGAAATTAAACTATCACTTTTTGCAGATGACATGATGGTATACTTAGAGAACCCCAAAGACTCTGCTAAAAAGCTATTAGAAATAATTCAGAATTTTAGCAAAGTGGCAAGATACAAAATAAATCCACATAAATCCTCAGCATTCTTATATATCACCAACAAAATGTAACAGCAAGAGATACAAAGAGAAATTCCATTCCAAACAAATATTGAGAGTATAAAGTATTTGGGAATCCATCTACCAAAGAACAGTCAGGAATTATATGAGAAAAATTACAAAACACTTGCCAAAAAATTAAAGTCAGATTTAAATAATTGGAAAGACATTCAGTGCTCTTGGATAGGCTGAGCGAATATAATAAAGATGACAATACTCCCCAAACTAATCTATTTATTTAGTGCTATACCAATCAGACTCCCAAGAAACTATTTTAATGACCTAGAAAAATAACAACAAAATTCATATGGAAGGATAAAAGGTCGAGAATTGCAAGGGAACTAATGAAAAAAAAGTCAGGGAAAGGTGGTCTAAGTGTACCTGATCTAAAGCTATATTATATAGCAGCAGTCACCAAAACCACTTGGTACTGGCTAAGAAATAGAAAGGTAGATCAGTGGAACAGATTAGATACAAAGGACAAAAAAGGGTACATCTATAGCAATCTAATCTTTGACAAACTCAAAGATACCAACATTAGGGACAAAAATTCATTATTCGGAAAAAAGTGTTGGGAAAACTGTAAATTAGTATGGCAGAAATTAGATATGGATCCACACTTAACACCATATACCAAGATAAGATCAAAATGGGTCCATGATTTAGGCATAAAGAATGAGATAATAAATAGATTAGAGGAACAGAGAATAGACTACCTCTCAGACCTGTGGAGGAGGAAGGAATTTATGACCAGAGGAGAACTAGAGATCATTATTGATCACAAAATAGAAGATTTTGATTATATCAAACTAAAAAGTTTCTGTACAAACAATACTAATGCAAAAAAGATTAGAAGGGAAGTAACAAATTGGGAAAATATTTTTAAAAGGAAAGGTTCTGACAAAGGTCTCATTTCCAAAATATATAGAGAACTGACCTTGATTTATAGGAAACCAAACCATTCTCCAATTGATAAATGGTCAAGGGATATGAACAGACAATTCTCAGATGATGAAATTGAAACTATTTCCACTCATATGAAAGAGTGTTCCAAATCACTACTGATCAGAGAAATGCAAATTAAGACCACTCTGAGATACCACTACACACCTGTCAGATTGGCTAAGATGACAGGAACAAATAATGATGAATGTTGGAGGGGATGTGGGAAAACTGGGACACTGATACATTGTTGGTGGAGTTGTGAAAGAATCCAGCCATTCTGGAGAGCAATTTGGAACTATGCCCAAAAAGTTGTCAAACTGTGCATACCCTTTGACCCAGCATTGCTGTTATTGGGATTATATCCCAAAGAAATACTAAAGAGTGGAAAGGGACCTGTATGTGCCAAAATGTTTGTGGCAGCTCTTTTTGTTGTAGCTAGAAACTGGAAGTTGAATGGATGTCCATCAATTGGAGAATGGTTGGGTAAATTGTGGTATATGAAGGTTATGGAATATTATTGCTCTGTAAGAAATGACCAGCAGGAGGAATACAGAGAGGCTTGGAGAGACTTAAATCAACTGTTGCTGAGTGAAATGAGCAGAACCAGAAGATCACTATACACTTCAACAACAATACTGCGTGAGGATGTATTCTGATGGAAGTGGAAATCTTCAACATAAAGAAAATCCAACTCACTTCCAGTTGATCAATGATGGACAGAAATAACTACACCCAGAGAAGGAACACTGGGAAGCGAATGTAAATTGTTAGCACTACTGTCTATCTACCCAGGTTACTTATACCTTCTGAAGCTAATAATTAATGTGCAACAAGAAAATGGTATTTACACACATATATTGTATCTAGGTTATATTGTAAGACATGTAAAATGTATGGGATTACCTGCCATCGGGGGGAGGGAGTGGAGGGAGAGAGGGGATAATTTGGAAAAATGAATAAAAATAAATAAATAAAAAAAATTAAAAAAAAAAGAAAATGTTTCTGTAATGGACAATATGCAATTTGGGATACTTGTCTATGTATTGTGTATTTTAAAAGCAATGATTTGTATAATGTTCAATATATCTATTTGAGTATGAAAAATGTGTACTAACTGGGACAAATTTCTTATTGTTATCAATGTAAGGTCATAGGAAATATCTGTTTAGTATTTATCTGAAACTTTGGTTAATGGGATTTGTTATTAGAGGTAAAAATTTTTGGTCTTATAGGTAATGCTATTTGGAAGTTTTAAAGTTCCACCCTGTGACAGTTAGTGGGACAATTAACTGAAGTAAAAATGAATTAAAGTTATTTTATCTTGTATGTGCTGAAGGTTGAGTTTGACGGCTTATGCTGTGTTATAGTTATGTCTCTGCAGTTTTTCCTCCTGTAACTGATTTATATGATCAGAGCAATAGTCAATAGAAACTGTTGATGCAATGCAATTATACCCTACCTTGCTATTTCCAATCTGATTATATGTAATCATTATATGCTAAATACTAGGGCAAATAAGGATTCAGCCTGTTCATTTATATGTTACTGGATATTGTGTCTATGATATTCAAGTGTTTTTTAAGCACTATTAAAAAGTTAAAAGGTGAAGATGGTGGTGAGGAGGCGCACAGGTGCTTGAGCTCCACGTTTTCTCTCAGAATTTACTTTATAACAAGCCTTGGAATTAATGCTTGACCGGAAAGAAACCCCACAAATAATCACCAACAGAAGACATCCTTGAAATTCACCAGAAAAGGTCTGCTTTTGCTCAGGGGAGGGGACAAACAGATCAGATACAGGCCTGAGGGCAAGTAGCAAGGGTAAGGCAGCTCACACTTCTCAGACTGGAGGGGGGAGGGCTGCATTCTCTGCCATTTCTGAAGAATGAACTTTATCCCAGTGTGGATATTCCTTCTTGGCAGTAAGCTAGGATCAGCAGAGAAGCTGTAAACACTGGAGGTAAAGAATAAAATCCCAGAAAGTTAGCATCTCTGGGGACCTGGCTACCCCCACGCCCCCTGGAATGACTCAGTACATTCTTAGAGCCTCAAAGTCTCAGAGCACAGATGCAGCGAAGCCATGGCTGTCCTGCTAGTGCCTTGCTGCCATTTCCCACAGTCTGTAGAGAAAGGCCGATAACAACATCCAGCCCCACCCCACCCCCAAAAGCAGATCAATTGTTTTTCTTGTCAATTGGTTTTCTTTGATTCTGCTCTGACAAAATGAACAAAAAATTTAAAAGGGCTCTAACCATTGACAGCTTCTATATGGAGAGAGAGTAGACTTCAAACCCTGAGGAGACTAAAAGCAGACTATCTCCAGAAGAATCCCCTAAGGGGGATATGATCTGCTCTTCAATACAAAAGAATCTTATAGAGGAAATCAAAAAGGCTCTCACAAGAGAAATGGGAAAAGGAAAGGGAAGCTTGGCAAGAGAGTTTGGAGAAGTCATCCCACACATTTAAAGATAGAGTGGATAAAGAAATCAAACCATTGAGAAATAAAATTAGTGCATTGGACAGCTCTCTAAAAAATAAAATTGGTGAAATGAAAAAAAATTCCATAGAAAAAAAGAACTCACTTAAAAACTCAATTGGAAAATTACAAAAAGATATATATATATATATATATATATATATATATATATTAAGAGTGAAGAAAATACGTCATTGAAAATCAGAATCGAACAAATAGAAGTGAATGACTCGAGGAGACAACAAGAATCAGTCAAGGAAAACCAAAAAAATGAAACAATGGAAAAAATGTCAAGTACCTTCTTGGGAAGACAACAGACCTGGAAAACAGATATAGGACAGACAATCTGAGAATAACTGGACTCCCTGAAAAATATGAGGAAAAAAAGAGCCTGGACACTATTTTCCAGGAAATCATTAAAGAGAACTGCCCAGATGTTTTAGAAACAGAGGGTAAAATAGACATTGAAAGAATTCACCAATCACCTACTTAAAGGGACCCTAAAATCAAAACACCAAGAAATATAGTGGCCAAGTTCAAGAACCATCAGACGAAGGAAAAAATATTGCAAGCTGCTAGAAAAAAATCAATTCAAATATGGAGAAGCCACAATAAGGATTACCCAGGATCTAACAGAGTCCACATTAAAGGATTAAAGGGCTTGGAATATGATATTCTGAAAGGCTAAGGAACTTGGTATGCAGCCAAGAATAACTTACCCAGCAAAAATGAGCATCTTTTTCCAGGGAAGAAGATGGACATTCAACGAAATAAATGCATTCCATCTATTCTTGATGAAAAAAAAACAGATCTAAACAAAAAGTTTGATCTCCAAATACAGAACTCAAGAGATTTCTAAAAAGGTAAAAAGAAATCTTGAGAACTATATTTCTGCCATAAAGACATATAAAGAACATATGTATAATTTGTCCTAGAAACTAGAGGTGGAAAGGAAATTGTACCAGAAAAAAGGGGAAAAGGGTTGGTACTACATCTCACAAAGAGGCAAAGGTAACCTATTATATCTGAGAGAAAGAATGGAGGGAGATGAACATAGTGTGTATCTTATTCTCATCAGAATTAGCTTAAAGAGAAAAAATATAGAGATTTGATTTATGGTGAAACTCCTTTCACTTCATTGAAAAGTGGGAGGGGAAAAGTGAAAAGGGAAGGAGTAAGCTAAGCAGAAGGGGATACAGAAATTGTTAGGAAAATAGGTAAAATAGGGGGAGGAACTCTAAGGGGGAGGAGGGATACTAAAAAGGGAGGGCTGTGAATAGCAAGTGGTGCTCACAAGTTTAATATTGGGTTGGAGGTAAAGGTGAAGGAAAGGAGAAAAGCATAAGCAGGGGTTAACATGATGGCAAGCAATACAGAATTATTCATTTTAATCACAATATAGCTTAAAGAGAAAGCAGTTAGCAGACTGGATTAAAAGCCAGAATCCTACAATATGTTGTTTACAGGAAACACACCTTAAACAGGGTGATACATATAGAATAAAGGTAAAAGGTTGGAGCACAATCTACTATGCTTCAGGTGAAGCCAAAAAAGCAGGGATAGCCATCCTCATCTCAGATCAAGCAAATACAAAAATTGATCTAATTAAAAGAGATAAGGAAGGCCTTATATCTTGCTAAAGGGTAGCATAGATAGTGAAGCTGTATCAATATTAAACATATATGCACCAAGTGGTGCAGCATCTAAATTCTTAAAGGAGAAATTAAGAGAGATGTAAGAAGAAATAGACAGCAAAACTATAGTGGGAGATCTCAACCTTGAACTCTCAGAATTAGATAAATAAAACCACAAAATAAATAAGAAAGAAGTCAAAGAGATGAATAGAATAGTAGAAAAGGTTGATATGATAGACCTTTGGAGAAAACTAAATGGAGACAGAAAGGAGTACACTTTCTTCTCAGCAGTTCATGGAACCTATACAAAGATTGACCATATTTTAGGACATAAAAACTTCAAAATAAAATGCAGTGAGACAGAAATAATAAATGCATCCTTTTCAGACCACGATGCAATGAAAATTACATTCAATAAAAAGCCAGGGGAAAATAGACCAAAAAATAATTGGAAATGAAATAATCTCATACTAAAGAATGATTGGGTGAAACAACAAATCATAGACATAATTAATAACTTCACCCAAGAAAATGACAATAATGAGACATCATACCAAAATATGTGGGATACAGCCAAAGCAGTAATAAGGGGAAATTTTATATCTCTAGAGACCTACTTGCATAAAATAGAGAAAGAGAAGGTCAATGAATTGGACTTACAACTAAAAATGCTAGAAAAGGAACAAATTAAAAACCCCCAGACAAACACAAAACTTGAAATTCTAAAAATAAAAGGAGAAATTAATAAAATTGGAAAAAAAAACTATTGAATTAATCACAATTTATCAGAATGTCCTATGCCCCCCACCCTGTCAGAACCTGATTAATAGTCTGTCCCAGCTCTCAGTGCTCTAACTCCATCCCTGCCTCAGTCTACCCCTGTAGCTGAACCACATGTGTGTGTGTGTGTGTGTGTGTGTGTATGTCATTGAGAACTCACATTGCTGGATTCTTGGAGACAACAGTCTCATTCAGCCCTGGGACCAAACCATTTGGTCCCAGTAAAGCTCTCCCTTTCAAATAAAATATTAAATACTCTTTAATCTCTATCTTGCCTCAGTTTCTCTGGCATTACAGAACCATTAAAACTTCTGAGAAGCATAGTAAGAGCTGTTAGTGGATTATCACCAAGATCTGTACCATCTTTTGAGATGTTTAATGTTTTTAAGATGACTTGGATAAAGGCATAAATGGTATATTCATCAAATTTAGAGATAATACAAAGTCACAAGAAACAGATAACACCATGTGTGATAGAATCAGAGTTCAAAAGGACCTAGTTAAACTAGAGAACTGGACTGAATCTAGTGAGATGAAAGTCAATAGACAGAAATATAAAGAAACATTTTACTATAAACAATCAACTTCATAAATATAACATTGAGCAGCACAATTAGAGAGTAGTCATTACAGGAAAAAAAATCTGGGAAATTTAGGGACAAGTTCAGTATGAGGCCAAAGTATTATATAGTTACCAAAATCAAAACAAACACTGTTTTGATCTTTGGGTACATTAAGAGAGACACATTTTCTAGTGATGAGATGATATTCTTATTATACTTTATTCAATCTAACCTCATGCATATAGTTCACTTCTTGGAAACACATTTTAAGTAGAATACTTCTAAGATAGAGCATATTCAAAAGAGGACAATCAGCAATGTCAAGGATCTTGAATCTATATCATGTGCGTGCTATTGAAGGAAGTGGATATGCATAGGCTAAGGAAAGTAAGACTTAAGAGGGACTTGATAAGTGTATTGGAGTACTTAAAAAGCTATCCTATGAAGGACCTAGATTTATTCTTTGTGGCTCCAAATGGCAGAACCAGGAATAATGGATGTAATTTGCAAATAGATGATTTATTCTTGATGTCAAAGAAGAAAATAATTTCACAGTAATTAATGCTGTTTAAAAATAGAACTGTCTGCCTCAAAAGACACATATTATTTCTTCTTAGAAGTGTAACAGAGGACAAATAACTGCTTTTCAAGTATGTTATAGTAAACATTGTTGGTAGATAAATTAGTATGAGTAGTTTCAGAAGTCCTTTCTGGATTAAATTTGAACAATGGAAAACTTAAATAATGGTTAATCAGTGTGAGGGGGGGGAATCACATATCACTGATGAGAGGTAATATGGAAGAATAGTGAATTTCTGAATTAGAATTTATACGTTAGTAAATTCATAGAGGGAGATCTTTACATTTCTCCAAGAGCTGGGGAAGCTAGATCATGTTTACATTTTTCATGGGAAATCACTGAGATAGCCATTGCAAGCCTGAACTTTGGGATCTATTCATTATCATGTTCTTACAACTACTTATAGCAATTAATATCAAACCCTATTTCTTCCCCCCTTCCCTCCTTCCTGAGAGAATTGGGATTAAGTGACTATCACACAGCTAGGAAGGATTAAGTGTCTAAGACCAGATTTGAACTCAGATCCTCCTGAATCCAGGGCTGGTTCTCTATCTACTGTGCCACCTAGATGCCCCCAAACCCTATTTTTACAAATAAAATATTTACTGCAGGGAACAATGATCACAGGATCATAAGTACATTAATAGAAATAAAAAGGACTGAAGAAATCTTCAATTGCCACTCCAGTTGTAATTGGCTAGCAGAGATAAGTCCTTCTTTTTTTAGTTTAAGACAAGGAGAGGGGGAAAAAAATTGGGTGTTTTTTAGATCATTCTTTAGAGTCCTTTCTTTTAAAAATGTTTTTAAGAGAGCTTTTACTGAGTTTTTTTTTAATCTTACCATTTATACTCTTTCATTATACCCTCTCCATTCCTATTGCCACACTATGCTTGTTCCATCTCTTTAACATATTTTTTTAATAGGAAAAAAGCTATCAAAACAATAATTTTCCCTGACTATATTTAGCATTCCTCTCCCTTACTCTACCACCTTTATGCTGAAAAGAGGGAGATATGTTTCATCATTTGTTTATCAAGAGCAAGATTGGTCATCATAATTATTCAGAGTACAATCAGCATTTAGTGTTTATTTTTGTATTTTTGTAGTAATTGGTCCTGTGCATCCAATTTATTCATTCTCTAATTTGCCTTTTACACAGCAGTGAAATTTACATTCCTAATGTGGAATTTCTATCATATAATTTCTTTGGCCAAGAACTTTCTGTGGCTTCCCATTGCCTTTGGGATAAAATATTATACAAATGCTTCTGTTTGGCATGAAAAGACTTTTATAATTTGATTCCAGCCTGCTTTCTAGGCTGATTACATATAACTTCACCTCAGACATTCTATATTCTAACTAAACTCACCTAGAGAGCTGACCTTGGTACTAGTACAACCTGATTAAAATCTCATCTCTGACAAAAACTGATTATATGACTCTGGATAAGTCATTTAATTTCTGTCATCTATTTTCTTTGCAAAGTAGAATGGGAGAGCAGATTATTGCTCTGGACTTGTAATCAGAGAAATATGTTAAAATATTGCCTCAGACATGTTGTACCTGATGACATTTTAGTTAAGAAAAATATAATATGATCCCTTGTCCCAAAAAGGGACTATACTAACCTGTGCTCATAATTTTGGTAATAAGATAGCTAGTTGGTGCCAAAAATAGAGTGCTGGATGCAGCAATAGAAGGACCTGAACTCGGTTCTGACTTCAAGATCATGAATAACTAAACTTCTGTCTGTCTTTGTTTCCTCAACAAGGAAATGGCTATAATAATAATCGTACCTACTTTCCAATGTGATTATGGGTATCAAATGAGGTAGTATTTGTAATACAGTTAGTGCAATGCCTACCACAGACTAAATGCTTAAGAAATACTTCTTAACTTCCTTTCTTTACGCTTTAGAATTTTTTTTTATTTAGCTTTTTAGCTTTCAACATTTACTTTTTTTGTAATATTTTGATTTCCAAATTTTTCCCTCCCTCTCTTACTTAGCTCTCCTGTTTCCAAAACATAAAGCAATCCAATGTATAACTTCCTTCCCTTAAATAGTTGTGTTCAAGGAAGGACATTTGTTAAAAAACACATTCTGAACCCAAAGATACCAACATTAGGGATAAAAATTCATTATTCGGAAAAAACTGTTGGGAAAACTGGAAATTAGTATGGCAGAAATTAGATATGGATCCAAACTTAACACCATATACCAAGATAAGATCAAAATGGGTCCATGATTTAGGCATAAAGAGGGAGATAATAAATAGATTAGAGGAACAGAGGATAATCTACCTCTCAGACTTGTGGAGGAGGAAGGAATTTATGACCAGAGGAGAACTAGAGATCATTATTGATCACAAAATAGAAGATTTTGATTACATCAAACTAAAAAGTTTCTGTACAAACAATACTAATGCAAAAAAGATTAGAAGGGAAGTAGCAAATTGGGAAAATATTTTTAAAAACAAAGGTTCCGACAAAGGCCTCATTTCCAAAATATATAGAGAACTGACCCTAATTTATAAGAAATCAAACCATTCTCCAATTGATAAATGGTCAAAGGATATGAACAGACAATTCTCAGAGGAAGAAATTGAAACTATATCCACTCACATGAAAGAGTGTTCCAAATCACTACTGATCAGAGAAATGCAAATTAAGACCACTCTGAGATACCACTACACACCTGTCAGATTGGCTAAGATGACAGGAACAAATAATGATGAATGTTGGAGGGGATGTGGGGAAACTGGGACACTAATACATTGCTGGTGGAGTTGCGAAAGAATCCAGCCATTCTGGAGAGCAATCTGGAATTATGCCCAAAAAGTTATCAAACTGTGCATACCCTTTGACCCAGCAGCGCTACTACTGGGATTATATCCCAAAGAAATACTAAAGAGCGGAAAGAGACATATATGTGCCAAACTGTTTGTGGCAGCTCTTTTTGTTGTAGCTAGAAACTGGAAGATGAATGGATGTCCATCAGTTGGAGAATGGTTGGGTAAATTGTGGTATATGAAGGTTATGGAATATTATTGCTCTGTAAGAAATGACCAGCAGGAGGAATACAGAGAGGCTTGGAGAGACTTAAATCAACTGATGCTGAGTGAAATGAGCAGAACCAGAAGATCACTGTACACTTCAACAACAATACTGTATGAGGATGTATTCTGATGGAAGTGGAAATCTTCAACATAAAGAAGATCCAACTCACTTCCAGTTGATCAATGATGGACAGAGGTAGCTACACCCAGAGAAGAAACACTGGGAAGTGAATGTAAATTGTTAGCACTAATATCTGTCTGCCCAGGTTGCATGTACCTTCGGATTCTAATGTTTATTGTGCAACAAGAAAATGATATTCACACACATGTATTGTACCTAGACTATATTGTAACACATGTAAAATGTACGGGATTGCCTGTCATCGGGGGGAGGGAATAGAGGGAGGGGGGGATAATTTGGAAAAATGAATACAAGGGATAATATTATAAAAATATATATATAATAAAAAATTAAAAAAAAACACATTCTGTATAATCAGATTCATAATACAAAAGAATAAGGTGAAACTCATGGTGGACTGGAGCCACAGAAAGACAAAACTTGGAGGAGGAGCAGCCATATGTCAGAAAATGGAAATAATGGTTGTATTTCCAAAGCAGAGGAAATCAACTCACAATCTTTCAAGGCAAAAATACTACATGGGGGAACAGGGTCATTATTTTCCTTACATAAGCAAGTTAACATTCTTTCAAGGCATTAGTGCCTTTTTTTTACATACCTCCACCCCCTACTTTCTTTGGAACTGAATAGCTATGGAATATTGTAAATAAAAATAATAAATTGTTTTTTTGTTTGTTTGTTTGTTTGTTTTTTTTGTTGTTGTTGTTGTTGTTGTTGTTTTTATAAAATTAGATAAATGTCCACTGTAATTGCTGTGCATAGACATATCTTGGATCAATTTTAGATTTCTCTAAATTTTTTCTCTTTTAAATCTTTAATAAATAACTGAGTACTATTTATTACTTAAAGTCTTACATGGATCCCAAGTAACAAAAAATACATATTTTGATGTGATGGTAAATTTTTTAAAAATGCATTAAGTATAGGGAATTAAGGCTTTAAAAAACCCTGAAACAATTTCTGGATTCTGTGAAAATTCAAACATACCCGCACATTTATTTGTTTCCACCTCAAAATGCAAAATTTAATTTAAAAAATTGCATAAGTTTTTCTAATTAGGAAATTTTAATGTATATATGATAGAAAATTAAACTATGTAATCTATAATGGAGTGAGAATAAAAATGAGAATTATGGTTAAGTAGAACAGAATTGTAAATGTAGTAATAAATGTTCATTGATGAGAAGAAATTGAATCTATTGCTCATCATGGTATTTCATTGACTGAAAAGCATTACCTGTAATGGTTTCCTTCAAAGTAACATCTGTTATGTATTAACCTTTCAGACTTCAAAAGTTTGTGATATGAATTCCTTGCTCAAATTCCTGGTCAGATGATTCATCCATGACATTTAATAAATTGCATACACTGAACATAGATTTAAAATTTTGTAAAAACACATTATGAAAACTGATCATTTTTCTTGCTATATATTTCATATTCATATCCAACTGAATATGGCCCCAAAATTAAGGAATCTGGGGATGTAACACTATTTTTTTTACAGTATCATAGTTTGAATTGTACTATAGGATATACATTAGGGAATACAGATCCTGAGGTCTCCTGGACACATCTAGGAACCTCTGAGAAAGGGTCACTCAACATTCTGGTGTTGACATTGCTGAACAACTCGACCACTTCTGGCCACAAGGTCATTTTGGCATAAAATGGAAAACTTTGGGTGGTTGCTTGGTTTTCCCCAGCACAAGACAATGCCAAGGGCAGCAGAATATTGTGCCTTCCAGGTGGCTTCATGCATCTCTGAAATTTCCTATGAGGCGTGAGAAAAGGTTGACTCCTCTACCCCAACATCCTAGTGAACCTGGCAAATTAGCAGGTAGTAAAAGAAGAGTATAATTAGGTGATTTTTCACCTGAAACCCAACTTTTTTTTTGTTCTTCCCTGATCTTAGCTTATTATTATACTTTTTAAAAAATTCATAATGGACATATCTAGGCTTAAAGATCAACTCAGCTCAAAAGGTCTGGAGATATTGGGTCCAATGAATGAAGCTGATGGGTAACAAGGAATATTTTTTTTAATTAGAAAAAATAACCACTGATAAGAAAAGGAGTGACCTCATGGATCATTTTATCGGTCAGCTTCTGAATAATATACTCTAGAGATGTGATGTAAAATGCTTGATCAGTAGTCCTAGAAGCTCCATTATACTTTGATGAGTTTTAAGAATCAGCCTCTCAGAAGGTTGTAACAGTAGCTATAAGTAGTTACTAAATTCAATTTTATAGATTTTTTATTGTTTTTGTCAAAAGAGTGCTGTAAGAATTATGTTATTAATTTTATGTGTCAGAAATAAATAGCTAACTCATATCAGAAATAAATCAGAAATGGGTTAGGTATTTATTTGATTTTCATTAATGTCCTTCTTCTGGGGAAATCATTAAACTTGCTCTTAAACCTATGCTTTAAATAATTTGTTTCTGCACTTCTAGGATAGGAAGTTTAATATGTTGGAAAGATTGAGAAAAAGGAGTTGACTTTCTCTCTCTATTAAGGTAAGGCTCTACTCCATCTGAACCTTATCTAAACCCACTAGATTGGTCCCTCAGTGGAAAAGTAATGAGTATAATACCTCAGCCTTTGGGAACTCAGTAGTGGTTCCGTACTTTGTGAATAACAAGCAGGAAAAGTATCATTTGACTAATTTATAAAATGATTGAAATATATCCTAGAATTATAGGAATTTTATGATGAATCTACATGGGAATTGTAAATTTATAAACTAATGTATTACTTTACAATTGTTATAAAAAGTATGCAGTCTTTTCCATAGTAAATGTGGTTTCCATTTAAAATTTCATTCATAACTCATCTATTAAGGTAAATTTTTTTAAGGTTGATCATTATTATTGCTATTGGAAAATTAATACATTGCTACATAACATATATACCAAGTCTACTATAGGGAAAGACATTTGTACACTGTATCAGAATATCCTGCTTAGATTTGCAATTACCCTAACTACAGGGGGAAAAGTCTAAAGGACTTTCTGTGTGAAATGTTAATGTGTTTTCTTATCTAATGAGTCATGGTTCAGAGGGATGAATAGCCATTTTTACTGAAGGTCGGTATTATTCACATTATTAATTGAACCCTTCTAGAAGTAGGTATGAGTGACTTTGCTTGGTATTTCAGTTCAAATTAAAGAATTTGAAATTTAAAAAAAAAATGAAAATCAGTGATACTTATCCAAAGGAATTTGGGAGTAGAGTTAATTATTCTATCATTTTATATTTGTTTTGTGAATTTGGCTGACCCACTTTCTTATAAAATACATTTTAAGGGGTCCCTATAAATAGTTGCTGACATTGATGGAAAAATAATAAAAATGAAAATCTTCAGCTATCAAAAATCATTCATTTACCTGAAAGAAAAACATATTAGATAAGTTCTTCAGAAATTTTTATCATAAAATGTATAAGAATAAGCTCATCAGTGTTGAATCTAACTTACTGTTTGCTTTTTTGCAAGGGTAGTATGACAATGAATTAGGTCCTGTCTGAAATGGTCTGTAACCTGCTTTGTACCTTGGGAAGGATAAATAAATGAAGAAGGTAAATACATACACACACATACATATATCTATGTATATATAGGGAGAATTATTGCTAAACATTGTTATCACATGCTATTAGAGGGAAATAATATCAGAGGCAAATTTCCACATAAGAAGTAAAGAACAAAATTAGGTTTAAAAAAAGTTTGATGTTGAGCATTTTTACAGATATGCAAATAGGTTTAAGAAGAGAGGGTTAAAGACAATACATTCTCTCTTTTTTTTTTTTTTTCCCCCTGAGTCTGGGGTTAAATGACTTGCCCAAGGTCACACAGCTAGGAAGTGTTAAGTGTCTGAGACCAGATTTGAACCCAGGTCCTCCTGAATTCAAGGCTGGTGTTCTATCCACTGCACCACCTAGCTGCCCTGAGAATACATTCTCTATACAAGATTGTACCAATACTATCCAGGTAAAATGTCTCAGAAGTACAAGACAATTTGTATTAGATTAAGAGATGCATAAGAACTGTGATAGAGAGCACACACCCTAGAGCTTTTCAAAGTGAGAATGGTAGAGAGAAGAAGAGATATGTTAGTCACAAGGAAGCTATCTCTTCACTTAGCCATCTCAGGAAGGAAAGCTTGCAGACTGGCAAACAGTAAAGCCAGCCAGAATGAGCAAGAATCAATCCCTGCTCTCCAACAGTTTATATTATATTTGGGGAGACCAACAAGGAAACCATAACAATGAGCCAGGTTTGATCACTTGCTAAAAACTAACCAATCCATTCAAATTCAAATTTCATTTAGTAGCTATGTATATTTTCCAACTGTAAGAAATTTAATTCAAAGGCCTGAGATGAAAAAAAAAAAAAAAAGAAAAGAAAAAAAAAAAAAGAAAAAATAGAACAATAACCTTTTTTCTCTTATTGGAAATTCAATGACAGGTAGCAATTCCTTCCTTATTTTTCCTCTAATGGCCTTTATCTTCTAAATTTCGGTTATGTATATGTGTCATTTGACTTTTAAGCCTTTGCTTGTATTTAGAATTGATGTATTCATTATTTAACCTAGACCTGTGGTTTACAAAAAGAAAAAGAAAAATTGAAGACTATTGTTCTCCCTATCATATTAAAATAATCTCAACTGGATTCTTTGTCTCTGTAATACAACCATGGACTGCCTTTTGCTAATGAAAAATGTAAAAAGAGAATCATTTTCTTCAGGTCTATAACATGACCCATTTTTAAAGGAAGCAAGACAGAATGAAATACCAAGCAAGGAAAGGTAGTCACTGTGACATTCAAATATGAGCTCAAAGCACATACCATGTTTATATTGCCTGAGAATTATGCGTAGTGATATGGAAACTAATATTTCTATAGTTTTTTAACATGCAATCACACATGAATTTGGAAAGACTCAGCCATCATGATGCCATAATTGTTTCTAGAAGTCCATTATTTGAATAAAGGAAACACATGGCAATAGTGGTTCCAGACTGTAAATTGGAAGGGATTAAATAGAGAAAGGATAAGGAAAGAGTAGAAGAAAATATATTATTGAGTCAATTAAGGGAGAAATTGTTAAGAAAAGAAACTCCAATGGGGAGTGATAAACTGGGGAACTAAAATTAAAAAGACAGGATTTAATGGAAAGATTAAGTTTATAATGAGGATTTAAAATGGATTTAGGGGAAATAGAATAGAAGCAGATGGAGTCAGAAGAGTACAATCAGAGAAGAAAATTTCAGAGAATAAAATCATTGTCACAAATACTGTAGGTAATATAGATATAGATGATATAGATAACTCTATAGATCCTTGCTGAGATGGAGCTGTACTTAACATGATTAACAAATTAAGTATCTCTACTAGATGTAAGAGGCATCTTCTTCCTTATCTGTAGATTTGTAGGCTGCCTCCTACATTTCTACTAATTTACTGGGCCTGATTAATTCATATTCATTCCTAAACACTATTAATGCTGTTCTAGTGGCAGTGCAGAGTTGTAGAAATCCCCTTCTGGTTGGCACAGGTTCAATGTTAAAGAATTCAAGAACTTGAAATATTAGTGGAAAAAAAGGAAGTTTATTGGCACTAAGAAGAGGGTCTCTTCACAGCAGACAGGACTCCTGGCAGGCAGCTATGTCAAGGAGCAAAGCATATTACTTAGGAATGCTTAAAAATGTAGAATTTAGAACTGTTCTTTATAAGAGTCTGAGGCTGAAGTTTCCAATTGAAAAGAAAGCCAATGCCTTCAGGCCTAAATACTTGGAGTTTTAAGCCTTTCAGTATTAAACCCAGATCTTTCTATTGAATGAAAATCACTTTGAAAGCTTTCTGAATGAGGATCTAGCTACCAATGGGTAAGGGGGGAGGGGTGATTTTCCTTAGAAAAGTCCAGTTGAATGACACTTAACTTGTCTGGGGAGATATGCTTCCCAGGAGGGCCTGAGACTCCCAATCTCCCTTCTTTACAGATCAAAGGGGACACAATTTTACAGATTGAAGGGTACACATTTTTAGTCCTCCTCCCCATCACTATATTTCCCAGTAGTGAACTAGTAATTGACCCTATAATATCCTTTTTTCTTTTTTTTTTCTCCCTAGAAAGGGCTCTCACGATCAGAAAGGCTCTTAGAAACTTAAACCAGACTGAAATATACCACTGAGCACTATGCCAACTCTTTTATTGCTCAAGGAGAAATGGAGAATATCAATATGTATCTATGCCAATGTACCACATTTACATTATTGATTCTTTCAAATTATAAATTACATTTCTTCTCTCTCTTCCTTTCTACATATCTATTACTAGGGAAATTGAATTTCGTGGTCTTCAGATTTAGGCTGAGCTTTTACACATGTTTATCCAGTCAACTAAAGGGAGAATTTGTTAAGAGAAGAAAGTAAAGTTCAATGTAGATTAAGGGAGAAGGAAGAGGAAGAGAGAATTAAAAGCAGGATTTAATGGAATATCTGGAAATTAAGAGGTTTAGAATAGACTTTTTAAGAATAGACAGAGGAAAAGAACAAAGGAAAAATTCCAAAGTATGGTAATATTCACTTCATACAATTTTTTGGTAATTATATCCCCTCTGTGATTTGCACAGTTGGAACATATTTTTTTTTTTCATTTATTCTTTTTTTCTTTTTCTCTTCTTTTCTTCTGTCAATCTAGCTCTCTCCTTGCCCTTGTCATTTAGTTAATCCATTGCTTGAATTCTTTGGGGAGTATAACATTCCAAGCATGTTTCACAACAATATAATATTACCAGAAAAATATGAATATGAAAGAATGTGTCACTGTTGCAAGGGCAAGTTTGTAGTCATTAAAAGAAAATGTAATTTGGGGGTGTCCCTAAATCTATATCCTAGAATCCTACTTCCATATCATCTTCAGGGAATATTTATTAGAATGCAAAGAAAAGTAGCTAAATTTTAAAAGCTGCTTATTTGAATTTCTCTCTGAAATGTGTTCTTGCTTTGTAATATGACAGTTAAATAAAGTCAGGTGGAGAATGTCTGAGATCTCCTATGGCAGCTGCAGACTATGTTTTAAACAGGGAACCAAAGCTTCAACCTTGTGTGCTTCTGTCAGTAACAGTGGTTTTTAAAGTGTGCCTGACTGATAACCTTGATGTGCCAAGTTATATCCAGCAGGGAAGTGGAGCAGGGAAATCATTTACTAATCAAGCATTCCATGGAGGGCAAAGGCAGACATAGAAACAATGGCTAGAAGTGGGGGACGGGAAGAGAAGAGGACAAATGGAAAAATTCTCTTTGCATACTTCCATGGCAAGTATAGATGAGTTACATAAACATACGGATTCTCCTAAGGGAAAACTTCCCTGCTT
Organism: Sminthopsis crassicaudata; assembly: GCF_048593235.1. NCBI lineage: Eukaryota > Metazoa > Chordata > Mammalia > Dasyuromorphia > Dasyuridae > Sminthopsis > Sminthopsis crassicaudata. Next base: position 76,128,922 of record NC_133621.1, on the reverse strand, counting down.
TTAAAAACTTACAGACACTTTCATCTTGCCCTTGCTCAGGAATAAATTCCTTCAGTCCTCCTGTGAATTTGGGATGCTTAATTGTATGCATCTATGGGATCTATGGGGGAGTCATTGTGATATCCACATATGAGCTCAAAGGATGTACCATGTTTATATTGCCTGAGAATTATGCCTAGTGATTCTACAATTTTTTGTTTGTTTGTTTGTTTGTTTGTTTGTTGTTGTTGTTGTTGTTTTAACATTTTTAGTTTTAAAATGTGCCTCCCCTCTTTGGAAAGATTTATTGAAATAAGAAAATGGAACTTAGGGAAATTCTATTTGCTCAGACTCAGCAGCTCAACAGTCTATGACTTTTCCCTCTTCCTCATTAGCCCCATTCAATTATTTTTCAAATATTGTTGATTCACCTTAGCAATATATCTTGGATACTTCATTTCCTGTTCATGTTCACTATAGCTATATTTATTCAGGCCCTCATAATCTTTTTCCAAGTTGTTTTAATTATCTTGCTTGTTTTCCATGGTCTTCCATTATTTTCCATCTCTCCTTCCTATTCTATCATTTGCACCACTGTCTATAGAAATTTTCTGAAATGTGGATCTAATCATGTGACATCAATTTTTTCAAAACCATCAGTTGCTCCCAACTGTTTAATAAGTAGAGTACAATTTCCAAACCTGGCACATAAGAACCAAAACATTCTATTTCTAATCAAATTTTCTAATCAAATACAGCTACTCTTTCTATGGCATTCATGTTGTATAAAAGGTCCAGGTTTACTTTGCTTTCTTCATGTTTTGTGATATGTTACCCCATGCAGACAATCTGGGAACATGTCTAATAGTTTATTACCAGTTTATTACCAATAATTCATCTCTAAGCAAATGCTTCACAAGGCTCAAAGACTGAAGAAGTTTATTAATATGTCAAAGAGAACAGTCCTAAAGTTTCACAAGATATTCTAGAGCTCTCCTGCTGGCCAAAGATATTTCATTTCTTTATTTCTAGACTTAAGTTAAAGACAAACAAACAACATTTTACCCAGGATGACTCTCCCCCCCCACACACACACACACATATACACTAAAAAAAAAAAAAAAAAAAAAATTGCCAACTTTGGGCTTGTTTGTGAACAGTGATCAGACAGAAACACATCGGCCCTCACATGTTCTAAATTGAACTTCATTCTTGTATACCAATTGAATAAAAATAATTTCACAGTCTTATGTCTTCTCTCCCCAAGCACTCAAGTGGTATAAATCCTAGCTCCATCATCTCCCATAAATTTTGGAGTTCAATGGACACCATTTTTCCTCGCTACTGATATAACTAATTACTCCCAGTAACAACTGGGAAGAGTTTTTCAAATTATTTGGAGCTATTGATCCTGATTTCTAGGGTAGAGAGGTTAAGTAAGGTTGAAGCAAATTTACCAATATGCAATCAATATATTTCCCTAATCCCACAATGAGGCTCAATAAAAGAAAAAAATATTGTTAGTCCTCATTATACTTACTTTTCATATTTATTGTTAAGTACTTTATGTTCTAAATAAATTGAACCACTCCCTATTCTCATGTTATCTTTTGCTTTTTCTGGGATGGTGCTCTCACTGCTTGCCAAACATACAATGAACTCTTCCTTCCCCCAATCACAAGTCCATCTGTTAAAGTGTTTCTCTTTATTCCACATCTATCTCTTATATTCTGATTCCCCAAACCAGAGATATTGCTCCCTTCTTAAATTTCTCATGGTATTTTGATATTATTTCTCCTATGGAATTGTTGTTCTATATTAGTGTCACATTGCATTATATTATGTTATGAAATGATATAATATGATATGATATTTTATTGTGTTATATTATAGTGATTTATGTCTCATCTCCCCTATAAGGTTATCTTGAGCCAACAAATACTGTGCCAATGTACTATGATGAACTTGAAATTCAACTCTCCCAGTTTTAAACAAGGCAATTTTCTATTTGTGGGATTTAAAAAAAAAACAATTTCATATTTTATACAGAGTCTAAGATGTCCACAACTTATCAAAATTACCTAGAACCTGAAACAGAGATTTAGAATTAACCAATTGAGAAAGGAAAATATTACTTCAAATACAGAAGTGCATTGCCTTAGAGGAGTTTAAAAATTAAGACAAACTTTCCTGATTATTTTAACTAAAATCATACCTAAGATCATGGATTTCTTTTTAACATAAAATAATTTCAATCTTGGGGGCAAAGATAAAACAACCAGGCTTATCATAATGAATTTTCTTCAAATGTATGAGAGAGTTCTTTTAATAATATGATGAATATGTTGCTTGGAACAGAAACTACATCTTATAGCATCTGGCTTATTTTATCAACCAACCAAGTAACCATATAATACATAGGAGAACAAACATACTAGCAAATGCATTCCAAATGTGTTTTTATAAGTTTCTTCCCAAAATGCTTGTCTGATGACTTTACTGTTAAGCTCTATAATTTCATGGCTGTATTATACTGCTTTTCTGCTTTCCTAAAGGATATGAGAACATTTTAATTAGATTAAGCCAAAAGGAATCAGAATGACCAGGAGTGGTATCTGAAATTTGCCCGGTTCTTCAATAGAAAAGATGGACCCCTTCCTTTTCCCTCTTAAGAAAAACATATTATTACTTGGCCTTGAAGTATTATGACCATAAACTGATAAAATTATCCAGAAAGGCCACAGAGACATCAGAATATTCCCAGTTTAAATTGCAATATGTTGAGGAATAAATTTCCATTTTTAGTAGCTTGGTTCCACTTTCAATAACCCCTAAAGGGCAATGTTGCTCAATATATCTTTGTGGGGACCAATTCATGACTCTTTAGTATGTTTCTTTAAACAGCTAATGTTCATTGGCTTATCTGCCTTTTGAAAACACTAAAGCTGTGTGGAATCAAATGTCTTTAGTTGATTACTACCTACAGGGAAAGGGATGGGAGTTAGATAGAGGCTGGGGGGAGGGAGACTGTGGTTTGTTAGAAGCCCTTAACCAGCACATTTACACGATAAATGACTTTATGAACAAACAGTTTAAGTCATTTAAAACTGGGAGTATTTTGAAGTTTATTGGATTTTGAGAAGTCTCATACTCCAATAAAATAGATATCATTAGCAGGTTGTACTGTTTTTCTTCACAAGAAATAAGTAAGTTTTTTAGGAACACGATATCAGACTCAGACTTAAAGACATTCACAAGGATCATGGAATCCAGTTTTTTTTTTCATTTTACAGGAAAAGAAACTGTCCTTTTTATGAGGACATGATTAGGAGAAATAGTTAACTGAGAAATAGCTAACTCAATTATCTCTCCTGTTACATGTTCTCAGTTTTATCTCTAAGTCTCCAGTAACAAGATATTTGTAATCAAAGATACAAATTACAAATTTATCTCCTGCCTACTTAAAAACCTCATGAAACTCATTCTCTTGTTTTTTGGGGGAGTTTCTGATCCCACAAGTGAATCTACCTTGCTATTTAATTTTTTAAAAAATTGGTGATTCATAAACTTTATGGTTCTAGTTTTGGTTTCTTCCAGCAACAAGAATTTTATCTAAATAAATGTTCTTGTACATCTCTTTTTTAAAACTAAGCTTGTTTACGATTTTACAAAATTCATTTATTATTATTATTATTATTATTATTATTTTTTGGTGTAGGTTGGTTGCACTCACTGTGCATATTGTTTTCCTGGCTCTATTTCATTCTGCATAAGTTTGTATAGATCATTCTACCTTTTTCATTCATCACATTCATAATTTTCTTATAGTACAATGATATTCCATTATAATGATAATGGTATAAATAGGGATATTCTTCCTATCACAGATTTCCTTGGGATATACCAGTAATGGAATATCTGAGTCAAAGAATAAATATTTTAGTTAATTGTATTTGCATAATTCTGAGTTGCTCTCCAAAATGGCTGCATCAATTCACAATTTCACCAACAATGTATCAATGTTCCTATCTTCTGACAACCATTTCAACATTGACTATTGCTTTTTTTTTTTTTTTTTTTTTTTTTTGTAATCTTTGTCAATTTGCAGGGTGTGAGAGGAAACCAAAGGACTTTTAAAATTTTCATTTTTCTTATTTTAGTGATTTGGTTATTTTTCCTTTTGAAAGGCCATGGGTAATATTTCAATGAGCCAATAACCAGTCTTTAATTACATTGAGGAGATTGAAGAATTTCCATACACTAATGGAGTAGAAAACTGTAAATATTTCTTTATACTTCTTCACATCCACATTCTAAGTGTGAATTTGCAATATGCAAATGAACCACTTCAGAGTCTCAAATGAAAGTACTGTAATGACTTACTGTTGTGTTTACCAGCTTGTTGCCCTCAGAAATCTTATTAGTCAATCAATGAATACTTTATTGTGCCAACACTGTGCTAGGCATTGTTTTAATTATTAAGAAGGTAAAGAAATATAAAGAATATAAATACATATAAAATTTAATTATTAAGAATATAAATAACAGTCTCTGAATTTGAAGAATTCAAGATCTAACTCAAGATCAAGATCTAAGAGATAACAAGTAAACAATTATATGTTAAAAGTGTAGCTTTTTAACCTGAGTGTTCTCTCGTTAAATGAAACCTATACATAATGATTCTAAGATCATCAATGATCCAAACACATTTCTAAGACAGTGAGTTACAGAAAAGTTGCTGATTGACATCTATAGAGGAGGTTCCTATAAAATAGAACTCTATACAACAATTTAAAAAATAAAAGATGATATTAATTGGTGGATTAGAAAAGGCATTTTGTAGGAGCAGTACCTGGAAGGTTCTTTAAAGGAAATTAGAGACTATGTTAGTCAGAAATGAGAAAAAAGAATGTTTCAGAAAGAGAAGACTACTTTTGAGTAGATATAATGGTGGGGAATTGAATACTATATTTAGGAAAGAGTTTTCATGTAAATTGAATGGAATGTATGGAAATTAGTAAAAATGGAGGAATATTGGGAAGGTAGGAGGGAACCAAAAATCTGAAGGCTTTGAATAACAAAATGAGTTTGTATTTTATTTCAAGGGTGATTGGGAGACTCTAGAGATTTTTTAGTAAAGTGGTGACACAGTCACACTGGTGTTGTAAACTATCAAATTGACAGCTGGGTGAAGGTTGGATTGGAAAGGAAGAAACTCAAAACTAGGATATGAATTACAATACTATTTAGTAGTACTTTGAAGACTATAAAGACAAAGTAAGAAAAGTACAAAAAGTAAGAAGGATCAATACCACAGAAGTGAAAGTAGATAGGGATATGTTAACAGAAAAGAATTTCCAGGAGGAGATAAAGAATGTAAAATTCTGAGAAGCAAAATTTTACCTAGGTTCACAAAGAATTCAATACTTGACTGTGAGTACCTAATTCCTTATGCTTTTCCACCAAATGCCATCAGCTCTCTAAGTCATAAATGGGCACATCAATATATTAGTGGCACCAAAAAATTTAATCAAGCTCCAGGCAAAAGTAACTAATCAAATACCTGATTCTTTATACAATTTACTAGAGTTCAAAGAATCTTAGCCCATTCTCCAGGGTAGCTAATGGCTTCCTAATGTTAGTTTGAATCATGTTTGATTTTTTTTTTCAGCCACAGTATTTTTATTTGCAAAAAGAAAAGATTCACTTTTTTCCCAATAGTTTTCTAAATGTCTGTAATGGGTTGATCATGAAAAAATTCTTACGATAAATTTCTCATAAGTTAACCTGAAAATAGATATTTAGCTCTAATGACAGTCTAAATCATTCATTTATAATGTAAAATGTAAAGAATACATTTAAGTACTGATGACATTTTCTCTAATTAATCATTGTTACCAAATTCATCACCTCTCTTCAAAATCATTTTGAATTTTATCACTATTCAAATGCAGATTTATGACTTCTCTAATTATTATGTGTAATTCTCTTTCACTGAATAATGCATTTACTTCTTCTATAGAATATTAAAATTTAAGCTGTTAGCATTTTTGTTAATATTTTAAAATATTTCAAAACTAGGAAGTAGTGAATGTAGCAGTCCTGCCAATGAACAGAAAAGCCATTGTCAATTTTAAAAAATACAAGTAAAAACTTAAGAGTGCTTAGCATTAATTCCTGGGACAAGTGTGGGATCCTATTTTATTCTACAGCTGACGAGAGTAGAACAGAAATAGCCACAATTGATTTACAAAAGTTCAAGGGAGCACAGAAATGCTCTGCATCAGAAGGGAGCTCAATTTTCTTTCACCTTTTTTGCTTTCTGTTCTGTCTCTCCTCCAACCAATCAGCACCACATGACAACCATCTGGGAAATTTTGAGTCTATCAAGATTGTCAATCAAATGTCAGGTGTGGATTGAGCATCCACAAGGTACCTGATATTGTCCTAAGCACTTGGATTAGGGGAAATGAACATCTCCCAGTCCATAAGAGGAAGAGAAAGATATTCTTTCAAAATGATATACAACTTACTTTACCAAGGTAAAGGAGTCCTAGTATGATCAGTGAGTATGGCAAATATATAATTCTAGGAAGCTTTGTATTTAGAAGATTTAGAAGTAGCTTTGCTATTTGCTACCTTTATGACCTTGAGTAAATTATGTTACTTCTCTAGGCCTCTATTTCCTCATCTGCACAATTAGGAAGTGGGATTACATGACCTTCTAAATCTATAATTTTAGTTTTCTTTAAAGGGAATGGTGGGCTAGAAAGGAAGTGTATGGTAATGGCAAAAACTGGCTGTTTTTGGAATCAGAATCAAGAAAGAATTTTGTTTGATTTCTACCTTGCAACAGTGATAGGCTTGTAATATTAGGCATGTTACTATATCAAAACCAACATCATTGCATCTATAGCATGTACCTATGAAGAGTGTAATGAGGCTTCATTTAGATAATAAATATGAAATGCTTTGCAGTGCACAAAGTACTATCTACATATAGGATCAGCCTAATGGATAAAGAATGTTTATTGTGGAGGAGGAGCCAAGATAATAGATAAAAGCCAGGAAGCTATCTGAGTTTTCCCCAGATTCTCTTAATGTTAAATCAAGCCTCTAAACAGACTCTGGAGCAAAAGAACCTAAAAAAAGATAGACTGAAAAGTTTTCAAGTTTAAGATAACTTTAAAGACTTTCAGGAGTCTTGGGGAGTGCAGCTCAGTGCAATGCTGAGCCACTGGGAGGTTCTTAATCACAAAACAGATCAACAACCAGGCTCTTTAGTTCTGGTTCAGCAGGCTACTGGCAGAGAAGGTGAGCTGTGAGGACCCTAGTTTGAAAATAGAAAGCAAAATGCTTACCTCAGAACCTAGGCAACAGCATAGATAATAAGGCTGGACACAATGAACAAACTGGCAGCATTGAAGTCACCAGTAAAATAAACCAATGACACCTCCTGACTCTCAGCACAAGAAGTTTGGGACAGTTTGCCCTGTACCCCAAGAAGAGAACAGAATGTTAAAAGCCATGAAATAGGCTAAAAATAAGTAAGAAACAGACAAACAAAAGAGTCCTGAGTAAAAAGCTACAATGGCAACAAGGAAGATCAAAGCACAAACTCAGAGGAGGACATAATGTCAAAATGCCTGAATGTAAAACTTCAGAGGATAATCTGATTAGGTTTCAAACCCCCAAAAAAAACCTTCTTGGAAGGCCTCATAAAGGATTTTAAAAAGTCAAATAAGAAAGATAGAAGAAAAATTGGGAAAAGAAATGATAAGAATATAAAAGAAAGTCAGTTTAGAAAAGGAAAAGCTAAAATTGATTAAGGAAAACAAATCCTTAAAAAAATACAACCAGCCAAATTGAGAAAAATTGTAATAATAATGCATTTTTGATGGAATTATGAACTAATCCAACCATTATAGAGGAAAATGTGTAACTTTACTGAATTGCCTATAAAATTGAATATGCCAGGGGCAGAGCCAAAATGAAGGAGAAGCTAGACAGAACTTTCTAAGTTCTTAAATTCCCTTTCAACCAAGTATTTAATTCAGCCTCAAAAACATCACTTGACTGGTAAAACCCACGAAGATTGGAAGTACAACAACTTGCCAGTGGAAGAAAATCTGGAATATCGCCAGAAAAGGTTTGACCTGAGGTGGGGGGAGCAGACTGTAGAGCAGGGAGAAAAATGGGAGAGTGGCAGCCTCTGCGATTGGAAGGTTTACACAGAGCTCTCTACTGTAATCTGACTACTTTGCTTTGGTGGCAGAGGAAGGGACCAGCAGAGAAGTTGGAGCCTGAGGTAGTGGGTAAACTGAGGGACACCAAAGCCCAAGAGGCTCTGGCTGCGCCCACCCAGGACCGGAAGTGACCTAGCACAGACCATAACACAGCTCTTCACAGCATTCGGCAGCAAGGGGCTTGTGGGGGGCAGTCACACATAGCAGGGGCACAATCCAGGGCAGCCTTTCATCTGTATAGTGAGGGGCTCACTGGGGATAGTGGAATTTCCCTAGCCCAAATGTACTCCCCCAGGCAAGGACACTTACAGTAAGGTGTGGAACAGGAGGATCACAAATACTCAAAGCCAGCATTTGTGGCAGGGCAGTGATATCTTTGCTCCTTAACCACTAGCACCAAGGCAGTCACTAATCCTCACAGCAGGGCTCCTAGCAGAGCACTTACACAGCCCAGCCCTTGATATCCAGGCCTAGTCACTTCCCCTTGGAGCTCTTCCCAGAGCCCTCCCACAGCTCAGCCATTCCTTGCAGCCCATTGAGAGGGCAAATACTGCCCATAAACCCATCCTTGCTCTGCAGAGGAAGCTGGTAATCTCCTTGCCCTGAGGGTAGACCCTGAAAGCTTAAAAAAAAAAAAAATGAGCAAAAAAATGAAGAAAACAATGGAAAGCTTCTATGCAGAAAAAGAGCTGGCTTCCAAACCTGAGTAGGTTAATAGCAGACAGTCTCCAGATAAGTCCCCAAATAACACTCTCCTAGAAAAAAACTATTAAAAATATGAAGAGAGAATAAGAAGAAAAATTGGGAAAGGAAAGAGAAGCCATGCTAGAGAATAACAATGTCCTGAAATGTGAAGTAGAAAAGGTAAAGAATTCACAGGAAGTGCAGGGAAACAGATTTAAGGAGTTGGAAAAGGTAAAGAAATCACAGGAAAGTAGGATCTATGAATTGGAAAAGATAAAGAATTCCCAAGAAAGTAGGATTTGTGAATTGGAAAAAGAAAAGAACTCACACACACAAAAAAAAATAATAATAAATTTATTGAAATGGAAAAAAATTCCATGGAGCAAAACAACTCATTTAAAAACTCAATTGACCACATACAAAAAGAAGTTAAAAAAGCTAATGAAGAAAATAACTCATTAAAAATCAGAACTGAACAAATAGAATGAATGATTCACTGAGACACCAAGAATCAGTCAAGCAAAGCCAAAAAAATGAAAATCTGCAGAAAAATGTCATCTGTCTACTTGCCAAAATGACAGACCTAGAAAAATAGATCTAGGAGAGGCAATCTGAGGATTATTGGAATTCCTGAAAATTATGATGAAAAAAAGAGCCTAGATACTATTTTACAGGAAATCATCAAAGAGAACTGCCCAGAAATAATAGAACCAGAAGGTAAAATAGGCATTGAAAGAATTCATCTAAAACCTTCTGAAAAAGACTCTTAAAAAAAAGAAAAACTCCACGGAACACTATGGCCAAATTTCAGAACTATCAGGCTAAGGAAAAAATATTACAAGCAGCCAGAAAAAAAAAACAAAAAAACAACAATTCAAATACCAAGGTGCCACAATAAAGGTCACTCAAGATCTGGCTGCCTCTACATTAAAGGAGTGAAGGGCCTGGAATCTGATATTCCGAAAGGTAAAAGAACTTGGAATGCAGCCAAGAATAAACTACCCAGCTAAGTTGAGCATTTCCTTCCATGGAAGAAGATGGGCATTTAATGAAACAGATGAATTCTATATGTTTCTAAGTAAAAAAACAGATCTAAAGAAAAAAATTGATCTCCAATTGTAGGACTCAAGAGAAGCAGAAAAAGATAAAAGGGACTCTTGAGAACTGTATTTCTGTTGTGGATATACATTAAGACTACATGTATAATTTGATTTTAAGGATATTAAAAAAAAAGGGAAGTAGAAATGGAAAGGGGATGGTGTAAGAAAAAGGGGAAAGGGGAGATAAAATGAGGGAAACCACAACACAAAGAGGCAAAGAAAACCTATCATATCTGAGGGAAGTTAGACAGGGGGAGAAATATTATGTGAACCTTACTCCCATCAGAATTGACTCAAAGAGAAAATAATTAACATATTAGTTTTATAGAAAATTCTTTCTTACCTCATTAAAAAGAGGGAAAGGAAAAGGGAAAAGGGAAAGAGCAATAAGGAAAGGGAATAAGAAAGGGAAAGGGATTTAAAGTGAGGAGGAAGGGATATTAAAGAGGGAGGGCTGCATGACGCAAGTGGGGCTCATAAGTTTAATACTGGGGAAGAGGTTCGGTGGGGGTAAGGGAAAAAAAGCATAATCGGGGGATATTATGATGGCAGGAAATACAGAATTAGTAATTTTAACTGTAAATGTGAATGGGATGAACTCTCCCATCAAATGGAGATGGATTGCAGATTGGATCAAAAGCCAGAACCCTACAATATGTTGTTTACAGGAAACACATTTAAAGCAGGGAGATATTTACAGAGTAAAAGTAAAAAGCTGGAGCAGAATCTATTATGCTTCAAGTGAAGTCAAAAAAGCAGGGGTAGCTATCCTTATCTCAGATCAAGCAAAAGCATAAATTGATCTAATCAAAAGAGATAAGGAAGGTAACTATATCTTGCTAAAGGGTAGCATAGACAATGAAGCCATATCAATACTAAACATATATGTACCAAGTGGTATAACATCTAACTTCCTAAAGGAGAAGTTAAGAGAGCTGCAAGAAGACATAGATAGCAAAACTATAATAGTGGGAGATCTCAACCTTGCACTCCAAGAATTAGATAAATCAAACCACAAAACAAATAAGAAAGAGATGAAAGAGGTAAATCAAATATTAGGAAATTAGTTATGATAGATCTTTGGAGAAAGCTGAATGGTGACAGAAAGAAGTATAGCTTCTTCTCAGCAGTTCATGGAACTTATACAAAAATTGACCATATATAAAGATCTCAGAATTAAATGCAGGAAGACAGAAATAGTAAAGGCTTTCTTTTCAGATCACAATGCAATAAAAACTACATTCAACAAAAAGTTAGGGGTAAATAGATCAAAAAGTAATTGGAAACTAAATAATCTCATCTTAAAGAATGACTGGGTGAAACAGCAAATTATAGGCACAATTAATAATTTCACCCAAGATAATGACAATGATGAGACATGATACCAAAATTTGTGGGATGCAGCTAAAGTGGTAATTAGGGGAAATTTTATATCTTTAGAGGGTTACTTGAAGAAAATAGAGAAAGAGAAGATCAATGAATTGGGCTTGGAACTTAAAAAGGTAGAAAAAGACCAAATTAAAAACCCCCAATCAAATACTAAACTTGAAATTCTAAAATTAAAAGGAGAAATTAATAATATTGAAAGTAAAAATACTATTGAACTAATAAATAAAACTAAGAGTTGGTTTTATGAATACCAATAAAATAGATAAACCTTTGGTAAATCTGATTAAAAAAAGGAGAGAGCAAAATCAAATTGTTATTCTTAAAAATGAAAAGGGGGAACTGTCCACCAATGAGGAGGAAATTAGAGAAATAATAAGGATTTACTTTGCCCAACTTTATGCCAATAAGTGTGATAACCTAAGTGAAATGGAGGACTACCTCCAAAAGTATAGGCTTTCCAGATTAACAGAGGAGGAAGTAAATTGCTTAAATAGTCCCATTTCAGAAAAAGATATAAAGCAAGCTATTAATCAACTCCCTAAGAAAAAATCTCCAGGACCAGATGGATTCACAGGTGAATTCTACCCAACATTCAAAGAACAATTAGCTCCAATGTTATATAAACTATTTGAAAAAATAGGGAATGAAGGAATCCTACAAAATTCCTTTTATGACACAGACATGGCACTGATACCCAAACCAGGTAGGTTGAAAACAGAGAGAAAAAAAAAATATATACATATATATATATATAGACCAATCTCCCTAATGAATATTGATGCTAAAATCTTAAATAAGATATTAGCATTCGGAAAAAACTGTTGGGAAAACTGGAAATTAGTATGGCAGAAAATAGATATGGATCCACACTTAACACCATATACCAAGATAAGATCAAAATGGGTCCATGATTTAGGCATAAAGAGGGAGATAATAAATAGATTAGAGGAAGAGAGGATAATCTACCTCTCAGACTTGTGGAGGAGGAAGGAATTTATGACCAGAGGAGAACTAGAGATCATTATTGATCACAAAATAGAAGATTTTGATTACATCAAACTAAAAAGTTTCTGTACAAATAATACTAATGCAAACAAGATTAGAAGGGAAGTAACAAATTGGGAAAATATTTTTAAAAACAAAGGTTCTGACAAAGGTCTCATTTCCAAAATATATAGAGAACTGACCATAATTTATAAGAAACCGAACCATTCTCCAATTGATAAATGGTCAAAGGATATGAACAGACAATTCTCAGAGGAAGAAATTGAAACTATATCCACTCACATGAAAGAGTGTTCCAAATCACTACTGATCAGAGAAATGCAAATTAAGACCACTCTGAGATACCACTACACACCTGTCAGATTGGCTAAGATGACAGGAACAAATAATGACAAATGTTGGAGGGGATGTGGGGAAATTGGGACACTAATACATTGCTGGTGGAGTTGTGAAAGAATCCAGCCATTCTGGAGAGCAATCTGGAATTATGCCCAAAAAGTTATCAAACTGTGCATACCCTTTGACCCAGCAGCGCTACTACTGGGATTATATCCCAAAGAAATACTAAAGAGCGGAAAGAGACATATATGTGCCAAAATGTTTGTGGCAGCTCTTTTTGTTGTAGCTAGAAACTGGAAGATGAATGGATGTCCATCAGTTGGAGAATGGTTGGGTAAATTGTGGTATATGAAAGTTATGGAATATTATTGCTCGGTAAGAAATGACCAGCAGGAGGAATACAGAGAGGGTTGGAGAGACTTAAATCAACTGATGCTGAGTGAAATGAGCAGAACCAGAAGATCACTGTATACTTCAACAACAATACTGTATGAGGATGTATTCTGATGGAAGTGGAAATCTTCAACATAAAGAAGATCCAACTCACTTCCAGTTGATCAATGATGGACAGAGGTAGATACACCCAGAGAAGAAACACTGGGAGGGGAATGTAAATTGTTAGCACTAATATCTGTCTGCCCAGGTTGCATGTACCTTCGGATTCTAATGTTTATTGTGCAACAAGAAAATGATATTCACACACATGTGACTATATATATACTTAGACTATATTGTAACACATGTAAAATGTATGGTATTGCCTGTCGTCGGGGGGAGGGAATAGAGGGAGGGGGGGTAATTTGGAAAAATGAATACAAGGGATAATATTATAAAATATATATATATATAATAAAAAAAAAAAAAGATATTAGCAAAAAGACTCCAGGAAATTATCCCCAGGATAATACATCATGATCAAGTAGGATTTATACCAGGAATTCAGGGCTGGTTCAATATTAGGAAAACTATCAGTATAATTGGCCATATTAATAATCAAATTAACAAAAATCATATGATCATCTCAACAGATGCAGAAAAAGCATTTGATAAAATTCAACATCCATTCCTATTAAAAACACTTGAGAGTATAGGAATAAATGGACTTTTCCTTAAGATAATCAGTAGTATCAATTTAAAACCATCAATAAGTATCAAATACAATGGAGAAAGATTGCAATCATTCCCATTAAGATCAGGGGTGAAAAGAGGTTGTCCACTATCACCGTTACTATTCAATATTGTATTAGAAATGCTAGCTTTGGCAATAAGTGTGGAGAAAGAGATTAAAGGAATTAGAGTAGGTAATGAGGAAACCAAATTATCACTCTTTGTGGATGATATGATATATTAGAAATAATCCACACCTTTAGCAAAGTTGCAGGATACAAAATAAATCCACATAAATCATCAACATTCTTATATGTCACTAACAAAGTCCAACAGCTAGAGTTACAGAGAGAAATTCCATTTAAAGTAACTACTGATAGTATAAAATATTTAGGATTCTATCTGCCAAGGGAAAATCAGAAACTATATGAGCAAAACTACAAAACACTTTCCACGCAAATTAAGTCCAATCTAACCAATTGGAAAAATATTAAATGTTCTTGGATAAGGCGAGCAAATATAATAAAGATGACAATACTACCTAAACTAATCTATTTAGTGCTATACCAATCAGACTCCCAAAAAACTATTTTAATGACCTAGAAAAAGTAACAACAAAGTTCATATGGAAAAACAAAAGGTCAATAATTTCAAAGGAATTAATGAAAAAAAAAAATCAAATAAAGGTGGCCTAGCTGTACCAGATCTAAAATTATATTACAAAGCAGCAGTTACCAAAACCATTTGATATTGGTTAAGAAATAGACTAGTTGATCAGTGGAACAGGTTAGGTCCAAAGGACAAAATAATTAATAACTTTACCACCCTAGTGTTTGACAAACCCAAGGACCCCAGCCTTTGGGATAAGAACTCAATGTCTGACAAAAATTTCTGGGGAAATTGGAAATTAATATGGCAGAAACTAGGCATTGATCCACACTTAACACCGTACACCAAGGTCAGGTCAAAATGAGTTCATGACCTAGGAATAAAGAGTGAGATTATAAATAAATTAGAGGAACATAGGATAGTTTACCTCTCAGACCTGTGGAAGAGGAATGAATTTATGACCAAAGAAGAACTAGAGATCATTATTGATCACAAAATAAAAAACTTTGATTATATCAAATTGAAAAGTTTTTATACAAACAAAATCAATGCAGATAAGATTAGAAGGGAAACAATAAACTGGGAAAACATTTTTACAGTCAAAGGTTCAGATAAAGGCCTCATTTCCAAAATATATGAAGAATTGACTCTAAGAAATCAAGCCAATTTCAATTGACAAATGGTAAAAGGATATGAACAGACAATTCTCGGATAAAGAAATTGAAACTATTTCTAGTCATATGAAAAGGTGCTCCAAATCATTAATAATCAGAGAAATGCAAATTAAGACAACTCTGAGATACCACTACACACCTGTCAGATTGGCTAGAATGACAGGGAAACATAATGCAGAATGTTGGAGGGGATGTGGGAAAAGAGGGACACTAATACATTGTTAGTGGAACTGCGAATACATCCAGCCATTCTGGAGAGCAATTTGGAACTATGCTCAAAAACTTATCAAATTTTGCACACCCTTTGATCTAGCAGCATTGCTACTGGGTTTGTATCCCAAAGAGATCTTAAAGAAGGGAAAGGGACCCGTATGTGCAAGAATGTTTGTTGCAGCCCTCTTTATTTTGGCCAGAAACTGGAAACTATGTGGATGCCCATCAATTGGAGATTAGCTGAATAAATTGTGGTATATGAATATTATGGAGTATTATTTTTCTGTAAGAAATGACCAACAGGATGATTTCAGAAAGGCTTGAAGAGACTTACATGAACTGATGCTGAGTGAAATGAGCAGGACCAGGACATCATTATATACTTCAACAACAATACTATATGATGATCAATTCTGATGGATGTGGCCCTCTCCAACAATGAGATGAACCAAATCAGTTCCAATAGAGCAGTAATGAACTGAACCAGCTATACTCAATGAAAGAACTCTGGGATATGACTATGAAACACTACATAGAATTTCCAATCCCTCTAATTTTGTCCACCTGCATTTTGGATTTCCTTCACAGGAAGTATACTATTTCAAAGTCCAATTCTTTTTGTTTAGCAGAACAACTGTTTGCATGGGCAAATATCTGGTAAATAAAAACTATTAAAAGAAAAATAAAATAAAATAAAATTGAATATGTCCTTTGAACCAGGCCTATATCCCAAAGAAATCACCAAAAAATGACCTATATATACAAAAATATTTATAGAGCTCTTTTTTGGGGTGGCAGAGAATTGGAAATTGAGGAGATGCCCATCAGTTCACTTGGCTGAACAGGTATATGAGTGTAATGAGATACTATTATAGTATATGAAATAATGCGAAAGCAAATTTCAGAAAAAACCTGGAAAGATGCTGAGTGAAATGAGCAGACCCATGAGAATATTATATACAACAACATTGTATGATGATCAATTATGATAGACACCTTTTTTCAATACAATGATGCAAGAAAATGCCAAAAGATTTATGATAGAAAATGTTGTCTCTGTTCGAAGTCTATGAAGTCTGAATACACACTGAAATAGTATGCTATATTCATTTTTGTTTTTGTTTTTGTTTTTTATTATTTCTCATGGTTTTGTCCTTTTATTCTGATTATTTTTTCACAACATGACTTATGTAGAGAAATATTTAACATGATTATATACATAAAACCTTTCTGTCTTAGAGAGGTAGAAAGGAAGGGAAGGAGGGAGAAAAAATTAGGAACTCAAAATCTTATAATAAAAGTGAATGGTAAAAAATATAAAAAGAGAATGTTAATTGTGCTGATTAATATATAGTTGGATGAATAGCTAATCCATCAGTATATATCTATGTATATGTATATCTATATGTGTATGTAGGTGTATCTCTCTTCTGGGACAAGCTCATTGTTGATCTTCTTTGTCTTTTATAAATATATAATATAATATAATATATAAATATATAAAAGACAAAGAAGATCAACAATGAGCTTGTCCCAGAATTTAAGATATGAAAAAAGGGATATTAAATTTGCTCCAGCATTACCCTTTATAGAAATCTATATTTATTTTTTTCTTTTTAGTAAGTAATATTCTTCCAAGTTTGACATATGGATATAATCAGGAATTTTACAATATTTAATGAATCAAAACTGTGAGTCACTAAAAAAGCAAAGAAATGATAATAGATGGCAAGAATCTACAATATATTACTAATAACAAATTAAAATCAAAAAGTTATGCAAAAAAATGTACCAATAAAAAGATGTATGAGTAGAAAAAGAGATAGATTTGTACAACCTATGGGCAACATATTCTATAAAGATACTCACATAATGTCAAGAAAGCTAGAGTAAGGCCCTACATCATGTTGAGTGGACATTACAGATCCCCTGTGGAAGATTTATGCAAAAAACCCAAATAAATATTGTGTGTGTGTGTGTGTGTGTGTGTGTGTGTGTATGTGTGTATAAATTGAATGTATGTGTGTGTGGTGGGTGTGGGTGTGGGTGTATTCTACCCAGCAATACTAGAGAGAGGGCCTTTATATCAATGAGATCACAAATTCATTGAATAATTTATTGCCAGGTTTTCGTGATTATCTACTCAATTGTAATAGTGCCATGTTTAATATAAAGATTGCTAAATTCTTCCAAGATCCACAATGCTTTCTATTGGGATGTGTGTGGGCCCAATTAAAAATGTTATTCCACTGTGGAGTCTTGATTTTTTTTTGGGGGGGGATCCCATTGCATGGTTGGGGGGAAAAATAAGCAACAAATACCAACAACAACAACAACAACAACAACAACAACAACAAAACTCCACTGGCTGTGGAATAAGAAGACTTGGGATTAAATACTGCCTCTGTTGATTACTGCTCATGTGATTGACAGTGAACCACAAAACATTGCTGAGTCTTCGTTTCCTCAACTAGGAATGAATAGGTTGAACTAGACATTCCCTGAGATTCCTCCTGACCTTAGATTTATAAATCTATGATTCACCATAGACAGAGATTAAAGAGAGAACTGTGTCCTTAAATAGGAGAGGACGGAATTCCAAAATAATTCAGAATAGGAAAAATTAATTGAATGACCAGTCTTAAAAGAGCCAGATAAAGGGAGAAAGGAAATGAGGAAGGTTGCAGAGGACTTGGACTCTGAAAAGGTGTACTTGAATCTAAAACAGCAGAGTACTTAAGTCTAAGTACCTACTGAATATGATATAATGGCTCTATAAACATATACTTAGATGATATGGTGATGTGATGGCTCTCCTCATGATTGGCACCTGCTGAATGTGTTGTGGTAAAGTAATCAGAGGGGAGGATTGGAGGGCTAAGGGAGAGAATCAGAGTCTCTCTGCCATAGTGTGCTCAGCGGGGAAGACTTCAGCCTCCAGACTCCAGAGTACAGGATACATCTTTAAAAAGCCACATGGCAGCTTGTCTGCCTCTTTCACTTCTCCTCCTCAAGACCAAGGACTTTGACTGATCCTGACTTATCTTGAGGCTTTCCAGAGAATTAGCCTGTACATTACAGAAGATAAAGGTTTAGTTTCTTTTACAGGATCAGGGACATATTTTGATTATGGGAAAAATATGGTGTTGCCAGCAACCCCAGTTTTAAGGTTTAATTTTTTTTTTTTTTTTTTAATCAAACTTGGGATTTTGTTTGTATAATGAACTCTCAGTGAGGAACATCTCTCTACCAATGGAGATCAGAAGTTTTTTTGAAATATATTGATTTAGAAAGTTACGGAGGTACTGAGATATTAAGTGACTTTGTTCAGTGACCTGAATCTATTTTCTGCTATCAATTACTGATAGTTACAAAAAATGATTCCTGAGTCAAGTAGGGTTATAGGATCTCAAAGAAATTGAGATCTAAGGAAGGGAGTGGGAGGTAAGTGTCTTTGTACAGATTAATTGATGACAATCATAATGTTTCTTCTTCTGTCTTTATGATTTGTTTTCTCTTTTGATGGCATTTTTTCTATTTTCTTTATATCTCAGTCACTAACTAGCTGTGATACGGACATACCAAAACTCACAACAAATAGCAACAAGGATCCCAACTCTACTTGTTTCATTTGGAGCATTTTACATTTACTTTAGAACTAGTTTGCTAGTTGGGAAACTGTTTCCAAATTACCAATTATGTGGACAATGTGAATTTATAACTTATTAACAAATTATTTAAAAGAAAGGGGAAAACAATCCATGCTATTGTGCCTACATTAATGTTTTATTAGATCTTGTGCTTTGGATGTTTTTTTATTATTGCTTTCTTAGTTTGTTTTCCATATTCTAGTGAGAAATTTACAGCAGTAACCTTATAATTTATCATTTATGAAAATGGCTATGTTCCCCAAAGGATGCCACTAATAATAGAATAAGCCCCACTGCATATTCCTGTTTGCAGGAAATAAAAGGATATGAAATCAGCTGAAATTATTTCTAATATTCATTGTAAAGATTTTATTGGGCTGGTGACATTGTGAAGCGTAATAAATATTCATTCAGTTCTTGATGCCTGGACAAAGAAGATTAAAAGATTCTTCCTCAGATCATGCTTTCAAATTGGAAATGAAAATTTGAAAATGAGAGAAAACATATTAATATTACATGTGGGAATGTACAGAAATAAAATAAAAATATTAATGGGATTTCCCTAAAATTTATTTATAAAAGATTTTGTTTGATTTTTTTTGCTATTGTTTGTTTTACTACTGCTATATGATAAATTTGGTATGCATGCAAAA
>NC_133621.1:76076774-76104274 GCF_048593235.1 Sminthopsis crassicaudata | reverse complement strand
GGTGAAGAGAGCCAGGTTAAAGAGAGCGACTGCTGCCTGCAGTAGGCTTATAAAGGGCCTGTGAGGTCACACACACAGCCAATCAGCAAGAGAGTCACCCATTACGAAGCTATCTCAATATGGCCAGGATCCCACCCAAGGGCAGTCCTAATATCTACAGAAATTACTTTTGGGCCTCAATCTCCTGATGTGCTGTGGCACCGCCCATTTAAAGGGCCCTTTCACACATGTGCAAAAATATTTGTAACAGCTCTTTTTATGGTAGCAAAAGAATTAGAAAATGGGTAGATGCCCATTAATTGAGGAATGCCTGAACAAACTGTAGTATATGAAGGTAATAGAATGATGGAATGTTATTGTTCTATAAAAAATGATGAACAAGCTGATTTTAGAAAGACCTGAAAAGATTTACATAAACTGATGCTGAGGGAAATAAACAGAATCAAAAATACATTGTACACAATAACAGCAACAATGTGTGATGATCAACTATGAAAGGCTTTGTTCTTCTTAGTAGTTCAGGAATACAAAGCAATCCTAATAGACTTTGGACAGAAATGCCATCTGCATCCAGAAAAAGAACTAAGAAGACTAAATGTAAATCAAAACATGCTATGTTCACTTATTTTTCTTTAGGTTTTTTTTTTTCCTTTTTTTTTTTTTTAATCTCTGCCATGTTCCCCCTCCCCCCCCGGCTCTGATTTTTCTCTAACATGATTCACAAAGCAATGTGTATTAAAAAAAAAAAAAAAAAAAAAATTAAAAAGCTACATTGCAGAGAGTAGCATTAAATGGCTACCTGCCCAGAAAAAAATTTATAGAACTTAAAAAAACTTCAAAAAGCCAATGAGAGACACTGAAGAAAAACTGAAATAATAATAATAATAATAATAATAAGAATAAGAATAATAATTAATTAATTGACTTAACTACACAAGAAAACGAGAAGCTTATGGGGAAAATAAAGTTAACCAGCAAAAAAAAAAAAAAAAAAAAAAAAAAAAAAATCATGCAAAATCTTTTTTTTTTTAAGTTTATTTTCATAACATATGCCTAGATAGTTTTCAACATTGACTCTTGCAAAACCTTTCTTTCTTCCACCCCTTTCCCTAGCAAGCAAGTAGTTCAACATATGTTAAACATGTGCAATTATTTTATACATATTTCCACAATTAATATGCTGTATAAGAAATGAAAAAAGAATAAAAAAGCAAGCAAACAACAACAAAAAGGTGAAAGCACTATGGTGTGATCCACTTTCAGTCTCCATATTCCTCTTTCTGGATGGAGATGGTCTCTCCAGCTCAAGTCTACTGGAACTGATCCAAATCACCTCCTGTTGAAAAGAACCAACTCCATCAAAGTTACTGTGTACAATGTTCTCTTAGTTCTACTCAACCATCACTTAGCATCAGTTCATGTAAGTCTCTGTAGGCTTTTATGAAATATTCTGCTGACTTTGTTATAGAACAGTAATATTCTATAACATTCATTCACCATAACATACATGCATAACAGCCATTTGCCAACTGATAGGCATCAACTCAGTTTCCAGTTCCTTGCTACTACAAAAAGGGCTGCTACAAACATTTTTGCACATGTAGGTTTTTTTCCCTTTTTCATAAACATCCACAATCTTAAAGAAAAAAAAAATAATTCTTTGAAAACTAGAATTAGGCAAGGGAAGTTAGTGAAGCTATAAAGCCACAAATTACAAAGCAAAATATAAAGAATGAAAAAAATAGAACAGAATATGAAAATAAAATAAACAACAGATCTGGAGAATAGCTCAAGAAGAGAAAATATAAGAATAGTCGGACTACCTGAAAGTTATGACCAAAGGAAAAAAAAAAAAAAAGAATCCTGACACAACAATGGAGAAATAATCCAAGAAAATTGTCCTGAAGTGATAAAACATGAGGGGAATGTAGAAGCATAAAAAAATCAAATTACAACTTCAAAGATATCGTATGTGGAAAATACATAGAGATATTATTGCCAAATTTCAAAACCTTCAGATCAAAGAGAAAAATCTACAAGAAACAAAACTAAATTCAAATATGTTAGAGCAACAATTAGAACTGTATGGGGATTTATCAGGAGCTATAATAAAAGACCACAGATCCTAAAATAATATTCACATTAACAATTTAAGGATGTAGGCCAAAAATATCATGTCCAACAAGACTAATCATAATATTAAATGAAAGAAATGGACATTCAACAAACTTGCAGATTTTCAGGACTTTGTCTCAGTCAAGTCTGAATTCAATAGAAATTTCAATATTTAAGAGCTAACATGGAAGATTAATTTCAAAGAACTTAACATGGACAAATGTATACCATATGTTTAAGACTGACATCAGTAATTGGGTAGCTCAAAAGAAACTGGGGCAGAGATAAGCATAATCTGACTTTAAAAAACAAAACTGTCTAGTAAAAGGTAAAAATAGTAATTATTCTGTAAGAATGAGATGCAGAAGATGTTAGAGGGAGCAGGAGGGCTGGTAGCTCTGAAATCATACTCACATTTAGAATATGTTAAATAATGAACATTACATATGTATATACCACAAAGGGTATAGCATAATCTATAATGAAATAAGGGGGAAGGGAATAGGATAGGGTGGGATTTATGGCAGTGGAATAATGTCATAAATTAATGGAAAAGAGATAAAGTAGGAGGGAAAAGGTGGGTGGAGGAGAAAAGGGAGGGATATATGGGTGGGGCTAGTTTAATTAATGGCAAAGCAAGTTAAGGAGTCTAATTAAAGTAGAAGAAGTAACCGGGATTGAAAATAAGAGATAAATATAAACACAGTAACAAAGATCAGGAGTTGAATTCATTAGAAAAAAAGTACTAGCCATATCAATATTGTTTTAGATACATGTCTACATATATTTAAGTGCATATGTATATGTATGTATATATATATATATATATATGTATATATATATATATATGTGTGTGTGTGTGTGTATATAGAGATGTGGTTGTGGATATGGGTGAGAAAATGTTTTTTATGTTGTTTTTTAATTTTCCTTTTTTGTTTTGTTTTTTATTTTTTTTTAAATTTTGTATTTAGTTTTAAGTAAAAATCTGAAAAGAATAACGACTACAAGGAAAGAAAGAAAAGAAAAAATCAACAAGGACAACAAGAATAGCTAGATAAGATAGAAAAAATTAAACAAGGCATTACAAAATGAAATTAAATCATTAAGGAAAGAACTGGAAGAAGGAATAGATTAGAAAAGAAAGGTGAATATTACATAAAGGATTCCATTCTTGAAAATCTGAACAAGAAAAAAACCCAGAAACTTAGATACAGCAAGAAATATTAGATCAAAATCTAGATAGTTTCACAGAAGAAAGTATAAGATAAATGAAATGCCTGCTAGAAAACAGACTGTAGTCCATACAATTCCACCATCCCTCCTAACTGCCCTAGTTGTACAATGATTATAAGCCTCCAGATGGTGCCAATTTGTCACATTCTCTATATGTCTAGTCTTTGGTGATCAAGTCTCATATCCAAGGAACTTCAACTTTTTTTCAGTACTAGTATTCAGGGTTGATAGACTAGATCTCAGAAGGAATATTAGACTGGAATTGTTTCTTCAACAGCATTTGACTTTCCCATAAAGCAAATCTTTGAATAGAACATGGTACATCAGTTTTTCCCTGTGTACAGGGTCCTTACCAAACCCAAAGATGTCTCCTTGTTGCCACTAACCACCTGTAATTACAGTAAGATTTGTGTAATGCAAGATCTATTGCCATTGGCAGTGGTAAGGGCATCATATATCTCACCTCTTCTGTTAAATGCAAAACACCATAATACCATAGTGATATAGCTGTTGCCAAGAGATATTGACTATGCCAATACAGTACATTGGAAGATCAGTGTTAGATTAAAAGGTACAGAGTTCTTTGTGATCTGTGATGAAAACACTCACTAATAAATGTAGAGAGATGAGATCTTGTACCAAGACAACTTCATAACACTAAAGAGAAGATAAGGTTGATTGATTAGGTGGTTGGGGCCAGAAATAATAAAACTTAATAATAATAATAATAATAATAAAAGACCAAAAACAATAAAAAGGAGGGATTAAAGGGGGCAGAAAAGGGAGGGGGAGAGAAAGAAAAGAAAAAGACTTTTTACTATGAAGACACTTTAGATTTCAACAGTATTTACATCTCTCCATGTTCACCTCACCACAACTATACTCCTGTTTTTCTTCTTGTGATTCTAATGTTCCAAAAGAAACTGCTCTCTAGCTCCATGTCTAAGATAATTTCCTAGGCTGGTTAGGATGCAGAGATGATTACCCTTTCAGGTTGCAGATGAATTGGCTCTTTCCAGTTATAGAAAGTCAAATAGATAATTTTGATTATTTGATTATTTTCATTATTTGAACTTGAACAGCTTTTACACCAATCAAACCAATGCAATAAAAATGAGAGGGAAATATCAAATTGGAGAAAAGCTTTCTACAGCAAGTTTTCTCTAATAAACCCTCTATTTATCAAATGCATAGAGATATTGAGCCAAATTTATAAAAATAAAAGCTATTTCCCAGTTGATAAATGATCAAAGAATATAAAACACACAGTTTTCACAACAAGAAATCAGTCACATTTTTTAAAAAGCCTTAAATCTCCACTGATTAGACAAATACAATTCTGAGATACCCATTCACATGTTAGCCAAAATGAAAAAAGAAAGAAAAAAAAAAGAAAGAAAGAAAATGACAAAAGTTGGAGGAGATTTAGAAAAAAGAATATTCACACACACTGTTTCTAGAATTATACTAGCCCAACCACTTTGGAAAACAATTTGGAACTATGCCCAAATAGCTATAAAATTGTCAAAAGCATATTTATAGTAACTCTTTTTGTAGTGGCAAAGTATCAGAAATAACAGAATTCCTATCAACTGGGGAAAGTCTGAATAATTTGTAGCATGTATTTGCGACTGGAATATTATTGTGCTATAAGAGACAATTAGCAGAATGATTTCTGAAAAACTTGAGAAGACTTACTTATATGAATATAATATTAGTGAAGAAAGCAGAATGAACATTATATACAGTAATAGCAATATGGGAAGGATGATTAACTGAAAAATTTGCCTACTTTGATCAAGAGAATCCAAGATAATTCCAAAGCATGCATGATGAAAATGCTATCTCCTTGCAAAGAGAATACTGAAAAATCCTGAATACCAACTGAAGCATATTTTTTAAATTTTATTTTTTTGCTTTATTTTGTTTTTCTCTTGCAATATAACTAATTTTAGAACACATTTTGCATACATAATCAATATCTAATTCTTTATATTCTCGAGATGGAAGAGGGAGGAAGATAAGTTATAAGTTTTTTAAATGATTGTTAAATATTTTTAACATAATTGGAAAATATTTTACAAGATAAAAATAGTTTTTAAAAAGAATTGGTTCCAAATCACTACTGATCAGAGAAATGCAAATTAAGACAACTCTGAGATACCACTACACACCTGTCAGATTGTCTAAGATGACAGGAACAAATAATGATGAATGTTGGAGGGGATGTGGGAAAACTGGGACACTGATACATTGTTGGTGGAGTTGTGAAAGAATCCAGCCATTCTGGAGAGCAATTTGGAACTATGCCCAAAAAGTTGTCAAACTGTGCATACCCTTTGACCCAGCATTGCTGTTATTGGGATTATATCCCAAAGAAATACTAAAGAGTGGAAAGGGACCTGTATGTGCCAAAATGTTTGTGGCAGCTCTTTTTGTTGTAGCTAGAAACTGGAAGTTGAATGGATGTCCATCAATTGGAGAAGGGTTGGGTAAATTGTGGTATATGAAGGTTATGGAATATTATTGCTCTGAAAGAAATGACCAGCAGGAGGAATACAGAGAGGCTTGGAGAGACTTAAATCAACTGTTGCTGATTGAAATGAGCAGAACCAGAAGATCACTATACACTTCAGCAACAATACTGCATGAGGATGTATTCTGATGGAAGTGGATATCTTCAACATAAAGAAGATCCAACTCACTTCCAGTTGATCAATGATGGACAGAAATAACTACACCCAGAGAAGGAACACTGGGAAGCGAATGTAAATTGTTAGCACTACTGTCTATCTACCCAGGTTACTTATACCTTCTGAGGCTAATAATTAATGTGCAACAAGAAAATGGTATTTACACACATATATTGTATCTAGGTTATATTGTAACACAGGTAAAATGTATGGGATTACCTGCCATCGGGGGGAGGAAGTGGAGGGAGAGAGGGGATAATTTGGAAAAATGAATATAAAAAAAAAAAATTGGTTCCTTTGTAATGACATATATATGCCAGTTAATTCTTCAGTTACCTCAGTTAACTAGGGAGCTGATTTCTGCAATTCTACAACTTAATGGAAAACGTGAAGGTATTTTCAGACTATAGAAACAACATATAATTATATATTATTTTGCAAGAACATTTCATACTAAGCCCAGAATTGAAAGTTCTTTTTTTTTTTTTTTCTTCCCATTTTAAACTAGGAATTATAAATGGTCCCTAATCTTTCTTCTTTCTAATTTACATCCACCAATATGACACTATAATTTTAATTTTGTATAAATTTGCAAACAAGCTGCTATTTGGTCAGTGTGAGGTATTTCTTGTGTGGGAATTCTTTTCCCCAACTTAGATCATAATCTATAACATTTGTTAATAAATCTTAAGGAGAATTATAAACTAAATCTCATCAACATCAAATGACTAGTGAGAGATATTATTATCTTCCTATTACACTAATAAAAATTATTAAATCAGGGCTAATGTTTTTCTTTGTCATTTCTTCATTCAGTGTCTAACCCCTGTAGTCTAATAATCCAGTATTTGAAGGACAAAGCAACTAGTTGACATTAACCTATCCTTGGGGTACGTATTCCTGATCTTGGGCAGGACCCCATTTAAGTAGTACCTAATATAGGTAAATTCCAGCACCAAAGGACTAAGTCTATTCACCTGTATCCCTCCAACAGAGTCTAAGGTAGCCTACCTCATAGAGAAAAAAATTAACCAGAATGGTCTGGGCAGAGATGGATTACTTTCCCCAGATTGCTGGAGGTGATTGAGTATCATAATCAAGCTACATTTTCAGCAAGAGGAGATGAACTTTTTAATGCCTACCTCTTTGTTAATTGTTTACCAATTAGGGTTGATTTTTCACCTCTCGTGGTACCCCTTCTCTCCCAAAGGTACTGAATAATTGAGGGATCTCCATGATTTTGTCTTCAGTTACCAAGAGAGAACAATGACCATCAATGTATTATCAGTTACCTTAATTAATACATTAATTATTAATTATCCAGAAACTCTGTCATCTCTAATCATTCTCTACTCATCTTCACATCCTCACCAGCCTAGGACATCTTGGACATGGAGCTAGAGAGCAGTTTCCTTTAGAACATTAGAATCACAATAAGAAAAACAGGAATATTGTTATGGAGAGATGAACATGGAGAGATGGAAGTACTGCTGAAATCTGGAGTATCTTCATAGTGAAAAGTCTCACTAATATATATCAATTGTGTGATTTGAACTCAGGGCTTTTTGAAACCAAAACCATCACTGTAGCCATTATATCATACTAATTCTAAACTAATTGAATATAGTACCTGTATTAGTCCAATGTTCAAATGTAAAAATTCTTTTTTCTCCCCCACAAATATAGAAATTGTAGTTTCTCCTAAGGATAAAATACTAACTTAAAAACACTATCTTTAGTGCTTTCATTTACATGGTACTCATTTTATATTCCTTATAATACCTCTAGTAATGGGACAAATGCTTTAATTTGTAGCCCATACACATCTTGGAGAATTTAAAATTAAACTTATATTTTATTATTATCAGAGAAAAAAATCAA
This sequence comes from Sminthopsis crassicaudata, assembly GCF_048593235.1. Lineage (NCBI taxonomy): Eukaryota > Metazoa > Chordata > Mammalia > Dasyuromorphia > Dasyuridae > Sminthopsis > Sminthopsis crassicaudata. The sequence goes on along the minus strand of NC_133621.1, from coordinate 76,096,352 downwards.
GCTTTGATATATTTCTAAGATTAATAAGTTATTTCAGTGTTAATAATAAGGTAAAGTAAAATATTTAATATTTGAAGTATTTACTTCAAGGAATGTTTATTTGTGAAATCAGAAAAGATAAATATGTCAATTCTTATATATTTTTACTTAAATCTATACTTAATATATTATTATTAAGGGATAGCAAGACCAAATTTACAATTCGGTTACTTTGAGCTTAATCATCTATTGCAAGTAATCACCCATATCATTGCTTTTTTTTGTTTTTGTTTTCTTTTTTTTAGCCAGCTAAATTAATCCAAGTTAATCTTGTTAAATGTAAGGGACTCTTTCTTGCTCTGAGGAATTTCATTTTTAACACCACATATTATGCAAGTTACATAATAATTTTATTAAAAATATGATTTGTTAATGAAATGTTTGAACATTCCCTTTAGGGAAGATTTTATTATATCTTTCTGGGATAAATAAACAACAACAATAAATAATAAAAGTAAAAAGTAAATCTTTTTGTTTGAGAAACAGCCCTTGAATTAATCTCCATGGTCTATTGCTATAGTATTATATAACATTTTAAAAATATATTCATACATTCCACCACATGGCACAGCTAGGTGGCACAGTGGAAAGAGTACCAACTCTGAAGTCCAGAGAACCTTTGTTCAAATGTAGTCTTAGACACTTATTAGCTATATGAACCTGGACATATCATTTTACCCTTATTTCCTCATTATGTTTTCTTTAAAATAATCTAATATAACAAAATAACAATGTATCTTTACCAAGAAAGCCCCAAAAATAGGATCACAAAGGATCATACAAAAGAAATGACTCAACAACAACAACAACAACAAAAATTCCTCTTCATAAAAAGCTATTCTTGTTTTTCAAGATATGTCAAGATGAGGGCCATTTGGCTTAGTGGCTAACATATTAGTCTTGCAGTGAATAATTTGGGCTTAATTTCTACCTTAGTCATTAGACTATGGGCAAATTATTTTACCTCTCTAATTTCCTTATAAGAAAAAATAGGAATAATATCTCTATATTTTATTTTACAGGTGTGTTGTGAAGCCCTGAAATATAAATATTTATCTATCTATAAATGTAGACAGTGATTTTCAAATTTGAATGTTAGACATAGATGTACACATACACACACACACACACACACACACACACACACACACACACACATATATATATATATATATATATATATATACACACACACACATACACATTTGTGCGCATATACCTCTGTCTATATAAATGCAAAGATATATAGGTGTTTATTGTGTGTATGTATGTATTTCTATATGTGTGTATATTAGTTAAAAGATAAAATGACAGTCTACAGGGTTGAGCGTAGGGTCACCTGTGCTCTAAATTCACATCTGACATTTACTATTTGTGTGACTTTGGGCAAATCATTTAAAATTTATAGTACTTCAAGTACTTCCCAGTATTTATCTACTTTTCACAGATAATTAAGTTATGAATGACAAAAGAAGTTCCCACACTGATTTTCTCCATGCTTAATGAAATCATAGATGCTTTGTACTATATATATATATATATAAAATGCAATAAATCTTTTTTTTTAATTTTTTATTAATTTTTATGATTATAACATTTTCTTTGACAGTACATATTCATAGGTAATTCTTTTTTACAACATTATCCGTTGTACTCCCTTCTGCTCCAAATTTTTCCCCTTCTTCCCTCTACCCCCTCCCCTAGATGGAAGGCATTCCCATACATATTAAATATTTCATAGTATATCCTAGGTACAATATATATGTACAGAACCGAATTTTGTTGTTGTTGTTGGAAAGGAAGAATTGTATTCGGAAGCTAAAAATAATCTGGGAAGAAAAACAAAACAAAATAAAACAAAACAGTGCTCACAGTTTATACTCATTTCCCGGTGTTCCTTTTCTGGATGTAGCTGATTCTGTCCATCATTGATAAATTGGAATTGGATTAGCTCTTCTCTATGTTGAAGATATCCACTTCCATCAGAATTCATCCTCATAAAGTATCATTCTTGAAGTGTATAATGATGTTCTGGTTCTGCTCAATTCACTTAACATCAGTTGATGTAAGTCTCTCCAAGCCTCTCTGTATTTTTCCAGTTGATCATTTCTTACAGAACAATAATATACCATAATATTCATATACCATAACTTACCCAAACATTCTCCAATTGATGGACATCCATTCAACTTCCAGTTTCTAGCCACTATGAAAAGGGCTGCCACAAACATATTGGCACATACAGGTCCCTTTCCCTTCTTTAGTATTTCCTTGGGATATAAGCCCAAGAGTAGCACTGCTGGGTCAAAGGGTATGCACATTTTGATAACTTTTTGGGCATAATTCCAGATTGCTCTCCAGAATGGTTGGATTCTTTCACAACTCCACCAGCAATGTATTAGTGTCCCAGTTTTCCCACATCGCCTCCATCATTCATCATTATTTGTTCCTGTCATCTTAGCCAATCTGACAGGTGTGTAGTGGTATCTCAGAGTTGTCTTAATTTGCATTTCTCTGATTAATAGTGATTGGGAACACTCTTTCATATGAGTGGAAATAGTTTCAATTTCATCATCTGAAAATTGTCTGTTCATATCCTTTGACCATTTATCAATTGGAGAATGGCTTGATTTCTTATAAATTAAAGTCAATTCTCTGTATATTTTGGAGATGAGGCCTTTATCAGAACCTTTAACTGTAAAAATGTTTTCCCAATTTGTTACTTCCCTTCTAATCTTGTTTGCATTAGTATTGTTTGTACAGAAACTTTTTAGTTTGATGTAATCAAAATCTTCTATTTTGTGATCAATAATGATCTCTAGTTCTCCTCTGGTCATAAATTCCTTCCTCCTCCACAGGTCTGAGAGGTAGACTATCCTCTCTTCCTCTAATCTATTTATTATCTCATTCTTTATGCCTAAGTCATGGACCCATTTTGATCTTATCTTGGTATATGGTGTTAAGTGTTGATCCATATCTAATTTCTGCCATACTAATTTCCAGTTTTCCCAACAGTTTTTTTTCCAAATAATGAATTTTTATCCTTAATGTTGGTATCTTTGGGTTTGTCAAAGATTAGAGTGCTATAGATGTACCCTTTTTTGTCCTTTGTATCTAATCTGTTCCACTGATCTACCAGTCTATTTCTTAGCCAATACCAAATGGTTTTGGTGACTGCTGCTATATAATATAGCTTTAGATCAGGTACACTTAGACCACCTTCCTCTGACTTTTTTTTTTTCATTAGTTCCCTTGCAATTCTCGACCCTTTATTCTTCCATATGAATTTTGTTGTTATTTTTTCTAGGTCATTAAAATAGTTTCTTGGGAGTCTGATTGGTATAGCACTAAATAGATAGATTAGTTTGGGGAGTATTTTCATCTTTATTATATTCGCTCAGCCTATCCAAGAGCACTGAATGTCTTTCCAATTATTTAAATCTGACTTTATTTTTGTGGCAAGTGTTTTGTAATTTTTCTCATATAATTCCTTTTCTTTGGTAGATGGATTTCCAAATACTTTATACTCTCAACATTTGTTTAGAATGGAATTTCTCTTTGTATCTCTTGCTGTTGCATTTTGTTGGTCATATATAAAAATGCTGAGGATTTATGTGGATTTATTTTGTATTCTGCCACTTTGCCAAAATTTTGAATTATTTCTAATAGTTTTTTTAGCAGAGTCTTTGGGGTTCTCTAAGTATACCATCATGTCATCTGCAAAGAGTGATAGTTTGATTTCCTCATTTCCTACTCTAATTCCTTGAATCTCTTTCTCGGCTCTTATTGACGAGGCTAGCGTTTCTAGTACTATATTAAATAGTAATGGTGATAGTGGGCAACCTTGTTCCACTCCTGATCTTACTGGGAAAGGTTGCAGTTTATTTCTATTGCATATTATGCTTATTGGTGGTTTTAAATATATGCTCCTGATTATTCTAAAGAATAGTCCATTTATTCCTATACTCTCAAGAGTTTTTAGTAGGAATGGATGTTGGGTTTTGTCAAATGCTTTTTCTGCATCTATTGAGATGATCATATGTTTTTTATTAATTTGATTATTAATATGGTCAATTATACTAATAGTTTTCCTAATATCAAACCAGCCCTGCATTCCTGGTATAAATCCTACTTGATCATATTGTATTATCCTGGAGATGATTTTCTGAAGTCTTTTTGCTAATATCTTATTTAAGATTTTAGCATCAATATTCATTAAGGAAATTGGTCTATAATTTTCTTTCTCAGTTTTCAATCGACCTGGTTTTGGTATCAGTACCATATCTGTGTCATAAAAGGAGTTTGGTAGGACTCATTCATCCCCTATTTTTTCAAATAGTTTATATAGCATTGGGGCTAATTGTTCTTTAAATGTTTGGTAGAATTCACATGTAAATCCATCTGGTCCTGGGGATTTTTTCCTGGGGAGTTGATTAATAGCTTGTTCTATTTCTTTTTCCGAAATGGGACTATTTAAGCAATTTATCTCCTCCTCTGTTAATCTAGGAAGCCTATATTTTTGGAAGAAGTCATTCATTTCACTTAAGTTATCAAATTTATTGCCATAAAGTTGGGCAAAGTAACTCCTTATTATTTCTCTAATTTCCTCTTCATTGGTGGAAAGATCCCCCTTTTCATTTGTACGACTAACAATTTGATTTTCCTCTTTCTTTTTTCTGATCAGATTTACCAAAGGCTTATCTATTTTATTAGCTTTTTCATAAAACCAACTCTTGGTTTTATTTATTAATTCAATAGTTTTTTTTTTTTACTTTCAATATTATCGATTTCTCCTTTTAATTTTTGTATTTCCAGTTTAATTTTTGGTTGGGTGATTTTAATTTGGTCTTTTTCTAGCTTTTTAAGTTGCAGGCCCAATTCCTTAAACTTCTATTTCTCTATTTTCTTCAAATAAGCCTCTAAAGATATAAAATTTCCCCTTATTACCGCTTTAGATGTATCCCACAGATTTTGGCATGATGTCTCATCATTGTCATTATCGTGGGTAAAATTATTAATTATTTGTATAATTTGCTCATTCACCCAGTCATTCTTTAAGATGAGATTATTCAGTTTCCAATTACTTTTTGGTCTATTTACCCCTAACTTCTTACTGAATGTAGCTTTTATTGCATTGTGATCTGAGAAGAAGGCATTTATTATTTCTACCTTCCTACATTTAATTTTGAGATCTTTATGTCCTAATATATGGTCAATATTTGTATAGGATCCATGAACTGCTGAGAAGAAAGTATATTCCTTTCTATCACCATTCAGTTTTCTCCACAGTTCTATCATACCTAGTTTTTCTAATGTTCTATTTACTTTTTAAATTTCTTTCTTATTTGTTTTGTGGTTTGATTTGTCTAAATCTGAGACTGCAAAGTTGTGATCTTCCACAATTATAATTTTACTGTCTATTTCTTCTTGCAATTCTCTTAATTTTTCCTTTAAAAAGTTAGATGCTATACCACTTGGTGCATATATGCTTAATATTGATATGGCTTCATTATTTATGCTACCTTTCAGCAGGATATAGTTTCCTTCCTTATCTCTTTTAACTAGATCAACTTCTGCTTTTGCTTGATCTGAGATAAGGATAGCTACCCCTTCTTTTTTGGCTTTACCTGAAGCATAATAGATTCTGCTCCAACCTTTTACCTTTACTCTGTATGTATCTCCCTGCTTTAAGTGTGTTTCCTGCAAACAACATATTGTAGGGTTCTGATTTTTGATCCAGTCTGCTATCTGTCTCCGTTTGATGGGAGAGTTCATCCCATTCACATTTACAGTTAAAATTACTAATTCTTCATTTCCTGCCATCACATTATCCCCAGATTATGCTTTTTTCCCTTGACCCCCCCTGAACCCCTTCCCCAATATTTAATTTATAGGCCCCACTTGTGATGCACAGCCCTCCCTTTTTTTTTTTTAGTATTCCTCCCCCCTCCCTCCAAGTCCCTTCCCTTATTCTCCTTTTCCTTTTTCCCTTTTCCTCTCCCCCCTTTTAATGAGGTGAGAGAGAATTCTCTGAAAAACAAATATGACAATTATTCACTCTTTGAGCCTCTTCTGATGAGAGTAAGATTTACACAATGTTTCTCCCCCTCTCTAAATTCCCTCAGATATGGTGTATTTTCTATGCCTTTTCTTGGGATGTAGTTTCCCTCTTTTTATCACTCCCTCCCCTTTTTCTGATATTACCCTCTTCCCTTTACTACACCCCCCCTTTTTTTCTTTTATATCAATAAGATCAAATTATCCATGAGTACTTTCTATACACCCACAACAGAGATACAGTTCTCAAGGGTTCTGTGTACCTTTTTCTGTTTCTCTTCAGTCTTGTGGATGTAGATCAAATTTTTTGTTTAAGTCTGGTTTTTTTCTTAGAAACATATGGAATTCCTCTATTTCATTGAATGACCATCTTCTTCCATGGAAAAAGATGCTAAACTTATCTGGGTAGTTTATTCTTGGTTGCAATCCTTGATCTTTTGCCTTTCGGAATATCAGGTTCCAGGCCCTTCTATCTTTTAATGTGGAGGCAGCCAGATCTTGAGTGACCCTTATTGTGGCACCTTGGTATTTAAATTGTTTTTTTCTAGCTGCTTGCAAGATTTTCTCCTTTGTGTGGTAATTCTGCAGCTTAGCCACAATATTGCGTGGTGTTCTTTTTTTAGGGTCTATTTCAGAAGGAGTTTGATGAATTCTTTTGACATCTACTTTCCCCTTTGTTTCTATTATCTCTGGACAGTTCTCTTTGATAATTTCCTGTAAAATAGAATCTAGGCTCTTTTTTGGTCATTGTTTTCAGGAAGTCCAATGATCCACAGATTATCTCTCCTAGCTCTATTTTCCAGGTCTATAGATTTTCCCAGTAAGTATATGATGTTATTCTCCAGCTTTTCATTTTTTTTTTTTTTTTGTTTTGTTTGACTGATTCTTGGATTCTCAATGAATCATTCATTTCTATTTGTTCCATCCTGAATTTTAAGGAGTTATTTTCTTCATTCACAGTTTTTAGTTCTTTTTGTAAATGCCCAATTTCATTTTTAAATGAATTATTTTGCTCTATTGAGTTTTTTTTTCCATTTCCCTATTTTTTTAGAGAATTATTTTCTTTTTCCAATTCAGAAATCCTATTTTACTGTGATTTTTTAACATTTTCTAATTCACAATTTTTTCCCCTGAATCTCCTGTGAATTCTTTATTTTTTCCAACTCCAATTTCATAGCTTCTCTTTCCTTTCCCCATTTTTCTTCAAACTCTCTTAATTTTTTAATAGTCTCTTCTAGGAGAGAGTTATGTGATGGGTGTCAGGTATCGTTCCCCTTTAGGTTGTTATCTGCTGACTCTCTGCTGTTAACTTCCTCGGGGTTGGATACCCGCTCTTTCTCTGTGCAGAAGGAATCTATAGGTTTTTTTGGCTTTTTATTCATACTTAAAAAATCTTTTGGGGTCTGTCCCTGGGGTAAGAAATTATTTATTTATTTCTTTATCAGCTTCCTCCCAGACCTGATGGATGCAGCGGCTCCTGCCCCTGAGCTAAGAGAGAGCTCTGGGAGAGAGTTCCCCACCCCCTCCTTGGAAGTGCCTCACAGGTGATTAGCACTGCTGTGCTTTGAGGGCAGCACTATGTGTCCTAGTGGCTTCCCTGAGGTTTGAGACTGAACAGTAAAGGCGACACAAAGCCCAGCCTATGCATCCCGGTGGGGCATGGATGTCAGCAGCAGATGACATGAAAAGCCCCTGCGCTGAAACTGGAAGTGTCTGCCCTGAAACCGTGGTCCCTATTTCAAAAGTTCCGCTTCTCTGGGACTTCCTGGGGCTGAGTTCCACAGCCTCCTGCCAAGCAAGGTACTATGAGTTACAGCCCACTTCTCAATCTCTTAACTACTCCCAGGTGAAAGCCCGGACAGCCTAAGTCGGCCACACCCACAGAGCCGAGATCTGCTGAGTCACCCCCCAGGATCGGGGAAAATCCAGTCTCTAGTTTTAAAATTTTAAGTGGCTTGATTTCTCCTCTGAACTGCTATTTTATAAGCAGAGAAGAGCTAACAGCCTCTGCCAGATTCTTCTATCTCAGTGGCTTCTCTGATCCCAGAGTCCTCCCCAGTGTGATCGGCGCAATGTGCCAGCACCCACCCTCTGCACTGGCCTCTCTTCTTCCTCCCCTGGGAACTGGGGAGGGTATATGGTGAAGGAGAGGAAAATTTGCAACAAAAGTTTATGCAAGGGTCATTGTTGGAAAAATTATCCATGCATATACTTTGTAAATACAAAATCTTAATAAACAATTTAAAAGAATATTAAAAATTATTTTCACACGTATTTGGGGAAAACTGAAGTGATATATGTATATGAACACTTCACTTCTAAGAACCTTTTGTTTCCTCATCTGTAAAATAGTGACTATAGTATCTACATCCCAGGAATAAAGAACTTTATGTTTGTAAAAGTTAATGAGGTACATAAATTTCTGTTGTTTCCTTTAATCATCTCATCTTATTTACTTTCACTTTCCCCAGCTATTATGAAGACTATTAAGTAGCAAAGCACTTTGTAAATATCTCATTATATACTCATAACATCATTATGGGATAGATATTGTTATTATCCCATTTTACAGATGAAGAAACAGAAGCTAATAGAAGTAAAATCACTTTCCTGGATCACACAGCTAATAAGTATATTTGTTGAGATTTGAACTTAGCTCTTTATTACTTCATTTTCAAAACCTCATCCAATATTACATGTTGCCTTTCAATACTCTTATTTCAGAATTACATATTATAATAGAAAGGTATACTAGAGCCAGCCAGAAACTATAAATTATGACTTAATTTATGATTTTATTGATGCATAGGCTTAAGAATGTGCTAGAGAAAATATTAATACAGGGATGCCTATATTTCAAGTTTAATTTCAAACCAGTAAAGAAACTATATCAATAAATAGTCACAAGAATGTTTTAAGTTCATATTGCTTTTAAAAGTTATGCTTATACTATGCTATAGTTTATTAATTGTTGAATATATTATATTCAAATGAAACACTGTGGATACTTTAATTGAAACTACTTCATGGCTAAAAATTCTAACCATCATCTAAGCATTCAGACAGTTGTAATCTTTTGTTGGCCTGATGTTGAAATGTGCTGCTGAAGTTTGGGATGGTCAGAGCAATTTATTTTTAAATAATAGCTTTTTCTTTTCTTTTTTTTCCTCTTATCTTTCCCCCCCCCTAAGGCAATTAGGGTTAAGTGACTTGCCCAGGGTCACACAGCTAGGAAGTGTTAAGTGTTTGAGACCAGATTTGAACTCACCTCCTCCTGACTTTAGGGCTGGTGCTCTATCCACTGTGGCACCTGGCTGCCCCTTATTTTCAAAGTTTTCAACATTCATGCTTGTAGAATTTTGTGTTTCAAATTTTTCTCTCTCTCTTCCCCCAAGTCTCTCCTCTAGACACCAAGTAATCAAATGTACATTAAACATGTGCAATTATTCCATACATATTTCCATAACTGTCAGGGTGCACAAAAAAAATTAGGTTAAAAAGGAAAAAATGAAAAAGAAAACAAAAAGCAAGCAAACAATAACAAAAAAGAGGAAAATACTATGTTGTGATCCACATTCGGTTCCCATAGTACTCTTTCTAGATGCATATGGCTCTCTCCATCACAAGTCTATTGAAATTGACCTAAATCGGACTTCCAGCCAAGATGGCAGCAGGGAAGCACACAGCTGTTTGAGCTCCACGTTTTCTCTCAGAATTTACTTCTTGACAAGCCTCGGAATTAATGCTTGACCGGAAAAAAAAAACCCACAAATAATTACCAACAGAAGACATCCTTGAAATTCACCAGAAAAGGCCTTTTTTTTGTGGGAAGGGGATGAACAGACTGTGCATAGGCTGGGGGCAAGTAAGGAGAGTGAGGCAGGCAGCTCACACTGCTCAAACCAGACGGGGGAGGGGTACGATCTATGCCTTTTCTGTGGAACAGCCTTTACCCCAGTGTGGATGTTCCTTCTTGGCAGCAAACCAGCAAAGAAGGTGTAAACACAGGAGGTAAAGAATAAAACCTCTGGAAAGCTAGCATCTCTCAGACCTGGCTACCCCCACTCCCACCTAGAGTGACTCAGCACGTTCTTAGAGCCTCAGAGCGAAGACTCAGGCCAGCCATCACTGTCCTTTTAGTGCCTCGATGCTGTCTCCCACAGTCTGTAGAAGAAGCCCAGTAACAACATCCAGCTCCATCCCCCCCGAGAAACAGACCAATTGTTTCTCTTGTCAGTTGGTTTTCTTTGATTCTGCTCTGACAAAATGAACAAAAAATTTAAAAGGGCTCTAAGCATTGACAGCTTCTGTATGGATAGAGAGTAGACTTCAAACCCTGAGAGACTAAAAACAGACTGTCTCCAGAGGAATCCCCTAAGGGGGATAAAAGCTGCTCCTCAATACACAAAACTCTCATAGAAGAAATCAAAAAAGCTCTCACAAGAGATCTAGAAGAGAAATGGGAAAAGGAAAAGGAAGCTTGGCAAGAGAGTCTAGAAAAGTCATTCCATGCATTTAAAGACAGAGTGGATAAAGAAATCAAATCATTGAGAAATAAAATTAGTGAGTTGGAAAAAGAAAACAGCTCTCTAAAAAAATAAAATTGAGGAAATGGAAAAAAATTCCATAGAATATTGGGTGAAACAACAAATCATAGACAAAATTAATAACTTCACCCAAGAAAATGACAATAATGAGACATCATATCAAAATGTGTGGGATATAGCCAGAGCAGTAATAAGGAGAAATTTTATATCTCTAGAGACCTACTTGCATAAAATAGAGAAAGAGAAGGTAAGTGAATTGGGTTTACAACTAAAAATGCTAGAAAAGGAACAAATTAAAAACCCCCAGACAAACATAAACTTGAAATTCTAAAAATAAAAAAAAAGAGATTAATAAAATTGAAAGTGAAAAAAAAGCTATTGAATTAATTAATAAAATTAAGAGTTGGTTCTATGAAAAAACCAACAAAATTTCCAAACCCTTAGCAAATCTGATTAAAAAAGGAAAGAGGAAAAGCAAATTGTTAGTCTTAAAAATGAAAAGGGAGAACTCACCACTCATGAAGAGGAAATTAGAACAATAGTTAGGAGCTACTTTGCCCAACTTTATGCCAATAAATTTGATAACTTAAAGAAAATGGAAAAATACCTTCAAAAAATGTAGCTTGCCTAGATTAAAAGAGGAAGAAGTAAATCATCTAAATAATCCCATTTCAGAAAAAGAAATAGAATAAGCCATTAACCAACTCCCTAAGAAAAAATGACCTAGAAAAAATAACAACAAAATTCTTATAGAAGAACAAAAGGTCAAGAATTTCAAGGGAATTAATGAAAAAAAAAAATCAAATGAAGGTGGCCTAGCTGTACCTGATCTAAAACTATATTATAAAGCAACAGTCACCAAAACCATTTGGTATTGGCTAAGAAATAGACTAGTTGATCAGTGGAATAGGTTAGGTTCACAGAACAAGATAGTGAATAAAAATAGCAATCTAGTGTTTGACAAACCCAAACATCCCAACTTTTGGGATAAGAATTCATTATTTGACAAAAACTGCTGGAAAAATTGGAAATTAGTATGGCAGAAACTAGGCATGGTCCCACATTTAACACCACATAATAAGATAAGATCAAAATGGGTCCAAGATTTAGGCATAAATAATGAGATCATAAATAAATTAGAGGAACATAGGATAGTTTACTTCTCAGACTTATGGAAGAGGAAGGAATTTGTGACCAAAGGAGAACTAGAGATCATTATTGATCAAAAAATACAAAATTTTGATTACATCAAATTAAAAAGCTTTTGTACAAACAAAACGAATGGAAACAAGATTAGAAGGGAAGTAACAAATTGGGATAACATTTTTATAGTTAAAGGTTCTGATAAAGGCCTCTTTTCAAAAATATACAGAGCATTGACTTTAATTTATAAGAAACCAAGCCATTCTCCATTTGATAAATGGTCAAAGAATATGAACAGACAATTTTCAGATGATGAAATTGAAACTATTTCCATTCATATTAAAGAGTGTTCCAAATCACTATTGATCAGAGAAATGCAAATTAAGACAATTCTGACACCACTACACACCTGTCAGATTGGCTAAGATGATAGGAACAAATAATGATGAATGTTGGAGGGGATGTGGGAAAACTGGTACACTAATGCATTGTTGGTGGAATTGTGAAAGAATCCAACCATTCTGGAGAGCAATCAGGAATTGTGCCCCAAAAGTTTTCAAACTGTGCATATCCTTTGACCCAGCAGTGCTACTACTGGGCTTATATCCCAAGGAAATAGTAAAGGGAAAGGGACCTGTATGTGCCAAAATGTGTTGTTGCAGCCTTTTCTGTAGTGGCTAGAAACTGGAAAATGAACAGATAACCATCATTTGGAGAATGGTTGGGTAAATTATGGTACATGAATGTTATGGAATATTATTTTTCTATAAGAAATGACCAGCAGGAAGAATACAGAGAGGCTTGGAGAGACTTTCATCAACTGATGCTGAGTGAAATGAGCAGAAGTACAAGATCATTATACACTTCAAAAACAATACTGTATGAAGATGTATTCTGATGGAAGTGGATATCTTCAACATAGAGAAGATCTAATCCAGTTCCAATTGATCATTGATGGATAGTCCCAGCTACACCCTGAGAAGGAACACTGGGAAATGAATGTAAACTGTTTACATTTTTTTTCTTCCCAGGTTATTTTTACCTCCCGAATCCAATTCTTCCTTTGCAACAACAATAACAACAACAACAACAAAAATTCGGTTCTGCACATATATATTGTATCTAGGATATACTATAACATATTTAATATGTATGGGAATTCCTGCCATCTAGGAGAGGGGTGGAGGGAAGGAGGGGAAAATTCGGAACAGAAGGGAGTACAAGACATAATGTAAAAATTACCTATGCATATGTACTGTCAAAAAATGTTATAATTATAAAATTAATTTAAAAATTAAAAAAAAAAAAAGAAATGACTATCAGGATGATTGCAGAGAGGCATAGAGAGATTTGCATGAATTGATGCTAAGTAAAATGAACAGAACCAAGTGATCTTTATACAAGGCAACTACAAAAGTATACAATGATTAATTCTGATTATGTGGCTCAACAATGAGATGATTCAAACCAATTGTTTAGTAATAAAGAGTATACCCAGAAAGAGACCTCTTTCTGTTATTGTTTGCTTGCATTTTTGTTTTCCTTCTCAGGTTTTTTTTTCCTTTCTTTCTAGATCCAATTTTTCTTGTGCATCAAGTTAACAGTATATAGATACATATATATATATATATATATATATATATATATATATATACACACACACATATATCGGGTTTAACATATACTTTAATACATTTAACTTGTATTGGACTACCTGCCATCTAGGGCCCTTGAGGGGATGGAGGAAAGGAGTGTAAAAGTTGGAACAGAACATTTTGCAAGGATCAGTGTTGAAAAATTACCTATGCATATGTTTTATAAATAAAAAATTATAATAATAAAATTTTGCTTCAATGTTTTTATATTTCTATGCTGCTGTATCAACTAAGGTTGTGTAATATCATTTCATATGATTTTGTTTCAGAGAACAGGGAGGCCTGAGGAGAGGGAGAGAGACAGGTAAATAGGCTGGTCATTAGAGCAATTGGAACACTTAAAACATTTATTAAATTTTCTGTCTTATGAAGGCACAATTCATGACTATCCAAAACAATTACAATAGTAACATCAGAGATCACTGATCATACATTACCATAACATATATAATAATAATTTTAATGGAATTACTTGACTATGGCTTCAAACGCAAATCACTCCAGTTTTCATTGGTTGACCAATAATAGTCCCTAACCCAATCCTCACTTGCTCATTATTTGGGGTTTGATGGCTCAGAATGAGCTTAAATAGTAATAGTTTATGTTCTTGCCCTAAGTTTTGAGGTTGTTCACTTCCCAAATTGATTATTTTATGAAGGCAAACTAGACCTGTTCACTTAATTCTTATGTAAGTTTTAATCACTTGGGCATCACTTCAGACAGAAACAATATTTAGGAAATAACTTAGCTTAAAAATGTCAAGGTCTCCCACTGCATCTGGGGTCATCACTAATTTTCTTGCCCTATGTGTTATCACTGGACTCTGATGACTATGAAAGATAGATTGAGGCTGAGACTGTCAACTACTGTGTTTCATTTAAATCCAATTTGCTTGCAAGTCAACATATTACCTTCCTGATGTCATTGGTCTTCTCTGAGACCAAAGGATGAATAACAATAATATTTATGTCAGCAACATTCACAATAACTCATTTTAAAATTATAAACATCAAGACATCATAATAAAGCAAATATTATACAGATACTCATATAAAAGTGCATAAATAATAAATATACACAACTCATAATTAAAATCTGTCACATTCTTCCACCGAGTATTTAAAGTGAGAATGGGAATATATCAGGGTAGCATATAAGGTTTGGAAAATCCTTATGTTTGAGATCCTGATACTAGCATTTAGATTTTTTTTAAATCATTGTTTCATTCAGGAACATCAATACCACATGAGACAACTTCTTTGCTAAAGACTTTTTTTTGGCCCTCCCCATTCTATTCAAGATAAAGTTTCTGTCTAAATACAAATTGGGAGTTTAAAAGTGTTCCTCTTAATTTTAATAGCTGTTCCCTTTATGTCAGGGTCCTACAAAACTTATCAGACTATTCTTATCTAGGCTAATGTGTATTCCAGATAATTATTCACTCATCTGAATGCTATATTGTCTAATCAGAAGACATTTCACAACAAATAGCACAGTTAACTTTATGGGCAAGACAAAAAAGCCTAGCCCTTTCTAATACAGGAAGACAACTACATGATCTACCTTTCCCCTTTCTCGTTTTTCCTCTATAACCAGAGAGGGAAAGAAAAGGCCACAGAAACATAAAACAAGGCTCATTCCCTTAAGTTCTAAATAGTGTGATAGAATAGTTGGGATTATAACCTTTATTCAATCAACAAGTAGCTAGCAGCCAAAACTGCTTTGAATCAGATGACTAGTACTATTGTTGATTTCTCATAAATTTTTTTCATTTCTGTGTCACTAGCCTATATCCTATTTGCTATACCTTTTACTGGTTTAAATCAGAGTCTCTTGGTTTTCACCTAAAAGGGAACAGCTCTCCAAATTGCCTTTATGAAATCTTCAGCCATTCAAAATTATACTCTGTTTCTAAATATTTATAAAATGATATATGCAATTCCAAAATTCTCACCATGTTTGAAAATCTGATTTTATGTCTTCAAAACTAATCATTTCTCTATCCCCTTAAACTATGAAATGGGAAACATTCCAATGAAACATCATTTTGTATTTTCTATATTTATAGTGAAGTTCATTTTCCACCAATCATTATTCAAATACATCTGAAAATTTTCTTCATTAAAACAAACTTTTTCCTATGTTTATCAGATATCAAAATATTATCTATAGCAGATAAATATTTGAATAGTTGTTTATTTTAGTTTTAAAAAACAAACAAAAATATTTTGTTATTCTTTTCAGTATAGAAGGAATATATGGGAAGAATCTTAAAGAAACAATCATAACAGATAGGCCACATAGGAAAATGAAAAAATGACATCTTTCAAAAAAACAGTTATATAAATAAGGCCTGAGTTATTGGTTACTTATATTTGCTCTCAAAAATGTTTTAAATAAAAGAGAAGGAAAGGTTTTTGTTTTAAAAAAAAAAAAAAAAGGAAAATAGCATAACATAGCATATGACATGGATGTTTCACAATTACTCAATTCTCCATGCAAAATATTCATCTGCTCGTTTACACCAGACTTTGAAAATATCTTCCACTTGTACTGGACCAACCTATGGACTGTGATAAGCTTTAGAAATGTTCATAGAATATGAATTTTCGCTAATCCAGAAGTCAATGATAGGTGATGTCTAACAAGAATTTTGACAGACCTAAATCTCTAGTGACTTCTCAGTTGGTTTCTTTGATATTTATTTATTGTGGGAATAAAGTTCTTGGTATAGTTTTTGAAAATAGCAAGGTTTTGAAATAAAATTCAGTTTGTCAGAAATAAGCCCTATTGATGGGTACCATATGTTAATAATAGATAATTGATTTGCTTATATTTATTTCCTCCTTGCTTATTTGGTGAGGGGGTATTTTTTTTTAGTTTCATATTATAATTCATAATACAATTCTGTCCAAAACATTGAGAATTTCTGTGAATCCAAGGAAGTGACATAAACTGCTGCCATATTTTTTGTCTCCTGAAATCATAACAGATTGCTCAGGTTTTACATTTATGGCTGAACTTGAGTTGTGATCACAGAATATTGTCAAATCAATAGCGTGATAGCAAGCAAAGGAGAAAAACAAATCAATATTTTTCTTCATATCACTTGATGCTTATATAGTTAAGACCCTAAGAAACCATTGTGACACATAAAAAAGAGAGAGAGAAAAGGAAAGAAACAATGACTGAGTATAGAGAAGAGAAGAAAAAAGTATATGTGTTGTTTGGTGCCAAGAGTGGATGTTACAAGAAACAAATTCCTTTACAGCATTCTCTTACCACTGTACACAAAAGTGTTCCTTAAAATGAAGTAGATGTGGATATATTCTGTAGAAGTGTTACAAAGGAAGAAGACATCATTTTTGTTCTCAAGAGCTTAAAATTGTATATGATTTCAAATCTGTCCACTGTATACATTTTAGTACAGATGTTCACAAATGAGAATGTGTTCTTAGAAGATAATCATTATCTTAAAAAATTGAATACTATTGTTTAAATGAATGAAATTAACAAACTGTGGATTTTTAGTGCAGAGAAGGCAAATATTTTGTGTCCTTGTATGGAAGAGTGACGTCTGATATTATTTAGATCAAAAGCTCATAGGATAGTTTGACTGATGCACAGAATATGAAAAAGAAGATGATCTGAAACAAGTTTGAAATTTTAATTGTTTGATTGCCAAGAACCTTCAGTTCTAGGCTGGGACTTTAAAGTCGACTAGATGCTCTGACAGATTTCTTCTATCTGAGGTTGTGTGATTCTGTGCATGCAAATTAACTCCATCATGTTTTAAAATCTAGTTTAAGATTTTATTTCATTTGAATAAATAATACATTTTGCTAACTGGATAAAAAGGGAGATGGGTTACTATTGGTTTACTATCATCTTTAATTTTGTCATAAGGATTTTTGAATATGGTTAGAGTTGTGGAACATTTATCAAGGGAGGTTTCAGGGTAGAATCTAAAAGTTAAGAACAAGTATTTCTTTCACTATTTCTTTCATTAATGATCCAAAATATCATAGGACATAAAAGACCACATATAGTATCAGAGATTCTGTAAGATTCTGCTAAATCAAATAAGTACCTGGAATTACTTTGTATTTACTTTCCATGCCCTTGTATATATTAAAAATGTGTTCCCCAATGGAATGCAAGCTTTTTGAAAGCAAGTAACATTTCATCTTTGTTTTGTATCACCACCATCTTGTAAAATACCCATGATGGAAAAAGTGTTTAATAAGTACTTGTTGACTGATATATTTAATACTATGTGAACTGGTATCTCTTGTAACCATGAAAGGCAAATGTAGAAAAGGTAAAAGAGGTCAAAATCCCAGAATTATGTGATCATAATTTAGTGGTGAGTATTGGTGAGTTGTTTCAATCATGTCCAGCTCTTCTTGAACCATTTTGGAGTTTTCTTGTAAAGATAGTGAATGGCTTGCCATTTCCTTCTCCAGTTCATTTTACATATAAGGAAATGGAAGCAAACAAGCTTAACTGACTTGCTCAAGGTCAAACAGCCAATAAGTGTCTGAGACTGGATTTGAGCTAAGGTCTTCTTGACTTCAAGCCTAGAACTCTATTCATTGCAACAATCAGTCTCCCTCAAAGTTGGAGAGATTATAATAATCATCAAGTATAATTTCTTTGTTTTACAGATGAGGATATTGAGGCTTAATTAAAAAAAAAAAACATTTCTTAAGTGCTTGTTATGTGCCAGGTATTGTGTAAACATAGGAGATACAAATATGGGGGGGGGGGGAAGATGAAATAGGAAAATTCGTATCCTCAAGTTCAGGAACTTAAGTGACTTCCTCAGGGACACACAGCTAGTAAATATCTGACCCAGGATGTGAACTATGTTCTTCCTGACTCTCAGTCCATTTATCTTGCCACCTGAAAGAGATGGAAAAGTAAATAATTTGATTTGACTATAGCTTAAAGTTCAGAAGGCAGTACTTTAAGTAGATTGAATCTAGACTTCAAAGAGCCTTAAAGGCCAGGTTAAGGAGTTTGTAATCTGAATCAGGAAGTAAGGAATGCATTAGCTAGGGGTGGAAAAAGTAAATTTGGAGAGAGAAGGCACTGAAAAGAGGGTGGCTAGTTATGAGGTCATTTAGGTAGCCTAAATGGAAGGTATTATACACCTTAACTGAGATTCAAAGATGTAGCCTCTAATTTAATTATTAATTTACTGGTTTGTCAAGAATAAGGACAGGAATTCCCCAACTGACAAATGATCAAAAGATATAAACTATGCCGCAAAAGCTATGATATCATACATACCCTCTGACCTAACAATATCAATACTAGTCATAAATTCCAAAAGAGATTAAAAAAGAAATATATATATATATATATATATATATATATATATATATATATATATATATATATATATATATATATATATATATATACCTATATGTACACAAATATTTATAGCAGCTCTTTACTCAAAGCAAAGAATTGGAAATTAAAGGGATGTCCATCAAGTGAAGAATAATTGAAAAATTGTGATATGTAATTATGTATGGGAAATAATGATCAAGATGCCCTCAGAAAAACTTTGGAAGTCATCTATGAACTCAAGCAAAATGAAATGCACTGTGTACAAAGTAGTAGCAATGTTGTGTAATGACCATCTGGGAATGACTTTGCTATTATTAGCAATACTTTGATCCATGACTACTCTGAAGGACTTATGATGAAAAATGTTATCCATAATCAGAGAAAGAACTGATTGTGTCTGAATATAGATTAAAGTATACTCTTTTTTTTCAACTTTATTTTTCTTGAGGGTTTTTCTTGGGGAGAAAGATCTATGTTTTCTTTCACAACATGAATTTTATGGAAACATTTTCCATAACTTCATGTATGCCTTCTTAAAGGAAGTAAGGATGGGGAGGAAGAGAGAATCTAGAATTCAAATTTTTTTAAAAACAAATGTAAAAATAAAACTTTTACATGTATCTAGGAAAAGTAAAAAAATAAATCTAAATATAAAAATCAAATAAAGCTGATATGAAAACAAAATAAAAAATCAGTAAGGAACATTTTGGATCAAGATTTATGAATTAATCATAATATGGAAACCTTCAAGACTTTCCCTCAATAACAACAATCCA